>NW_015176053.1:71832-108244 GCF_001447785.1 Gekko japonicus | reverse complement strand
TCCACCCCCTGACAGCACAGCTCGTTGCCATATTAGGCCACGCCCCCATGCCTTCCCTTGGGGAGCCTGGGCAAGCCCCCCCTTGAAGGAAAGGAAAGGCAGTTTAAACTGTCTTCCCTTGGCATGCCTTGGCGCCCCACAGCTGTGGGGCACCCAGGCAAGCCAGCCCTTGGACAGGCCGGGGAAGGCACGGGGAGGCATTTAAATGACTCCTCAATCCTTCCAGGGGGGCCCTGGCCCACCCGCCTCGAAGTCGCCGGGGAGGGTCGCTCTCCAGTCCTTCCCTCTGTAGCCACGTACACAGAGGTTTTGACTGTGTAGTGGGCGTGGCCAACTCTGAAGCCAGCCGGAACTCTGTTCCTGTGCGTCCCTGCCCCAAAATACCCCTGATGTTAATACATATGCTTGCTTCAGAATTTCCGGCTGGTTAGAGAGTTCTGCAATTCAAATCCTCTTCCGTTGTTTACTGGATGTCCCGACCTGTTGATTGCATAGACTTACTCTGTGTAATCTATCTCAAGTCTCAGTGAGAAAGGTGCAGTATAAATGATGTACATAAAATCAATATTGGGGTCAGAGTGCCTCACAATATAGGTGAGTGTAGTGCATGTTACACAAGCAAAAGAAACGCAAGAGAGGAAAGGTGAGCGGTCTGAAGCATCCCTACCTCAAAGACATCTTCATCTGGCCGCCGTGCCCCAAGTAAGGCGATGCCCTCGACACTGACGACGGGATGCGCGTCCCTCTCCAGGGGCAGCGTCATAGGGTCTCCGCAGTCAACACTCAGGGATACATTCGCACCTTCCACACTCAGAGCTATGCGGTGCCACCTGTCAAAGGATGGCACAAGTCAGATACTTGGGTCTCCGCTAGGACAGGGGTCCCCAACACGGTGCTCGTGGGCAACACGGTGCTCACTGATACCTTTCTTGGTGCCCCCCCAAAGTGTTTTTAGAAAGTGGGTGGAGACTTGTGGGGCTCTTGCTTCTGAGTGGCCACTGGAGATCCAATGGGCTGGACATTTTAAAGCAATGTTGTTTCAGTGACAGCTACTATCAGTGTATTATTATTATTGTTGTTGTTGTTGTTGTTGTTGTTGTTGTTGTTGTTGTTGTTGTTGTTGTTGTTGTTGTTGCCAGTTTGGTGTAGTGGTTAGGAGTGTGGACTCTAATCTGGGAGAGCTGGGTTTGATTCCCCACTCCTCCACATGCGGCTGCTGGTGTGACCCTGGGTCAGTCGCAAGTTCTCTCAGAGCTGTTCTCTTAAGAGCAGTCCTTGAAAGAAATCTCTCAGCCCCACCTACCCCACAGGGTGTGTATTTTGGGGAGGGGGAGGGGAAGGGAAAGGAGACTGTAAGCAACTCTGAGACTCCTTCAGGTAGTGAAAGGCAGGGTATACATACAATCTCCATCATCATCATCATCATCATCATCATTATTATGCATTGTGTGTAGTATAGCAAGGACATTGTCAGATTGCCTGGCAGCCAGAAGCTCTAGCTCTTTTAAAGTTATGCACCACTAGGTGGTGAGCTAAACTTGTTTTTAAGGCAAGAGACATTTCAGCGGTTCAAGACCCGGGTGCCGCAAGACAGGGTGAGCTCCCGTCTCTAGTTCCAGCTCCTGCCAACCTAGCAGTTCGAAAGCAAGAAATTGCAAGTAGATAAACAGGTACCACTTTGGTGGGAAGGGAACAGCGTTCCGTGCGCCGTGGTGTTTAGTCATGCCGGCCACATGACCACGGAAACGTCTTCGGACAGCGCTGGCTCTTCGGCTTTGAAACGGAGATGAGCACCGCAACCCTAGAGTCGGATTCGACTGGCTTTCGAGCAAGGGAACCTTTACCTTTGCCATTGCCTGCCTCTGCATCATGATCCTGGTGTTCCTTAGAGGTTGCCAATCCACATACTAGCCAAAGCCAGCACTGCTTAGCTAACAAGATCTGACGAGATTGGCCTAGCCTGGTATCGCTGTCTTGGGTTTCATTCTCTCCTTCCCAGTGTATTTCTTTTTAATTACCCCTCTTCTCCTTTGCACTTGGGCTTCCTCTGTGCGGCTGGCTCCGCCTCCTGCGACAGCCATTTTTGAGATTACACCCACTACCCAGGGTCAGAATCCCAAAGGTGCTCACAGGTTCAAAAAGGCTGGGGATCCACGCACCAGGACAAGGAAGGTGCCAGATGCCGAGACCTTACTTTTGTCCCAATTCTCAGAGCAACGTCGAATCAAGAGAATGAATGGTGTGTGGCTAGCAGATGCGGTTCATCCCGCCATACCCTGTGGACTTCTTTTCTTCAAGGATTCGGAGGAACTGAAACTTCCTGCTGGGGCAGTATCTTCCAGCAACATTAGAGTGAGAGGACAAATTGAATCTAAGCCTCATTCAGTACATTCAGTTTCAGACCTGCACACAGTGCTAAAGCCCGAAAGCAAGTACAAGACAGGCCAGTTCCTGAAACAAATGGGACATTTGCTCCCATCCAGGGGTCGTTTCATAGAAAAAGAGCTAGGGGGACTCATTAGCATAACTCATTAGCATATGCCACACCCCCTGACATCAGGGGCCCGGCGGTGGACCTGCAAGGCCGGCGGGAGGGCGAGGAAGCCCCGCCAAGGCCCTCCCTGGCCCCAGGCAGGCAGGGGTGGGGAGAGGCGGGGAGGAAGCAACTTACCCTCCCTCTTCTCCTGCCTCCTCCTGGCTGAATGAGGGCCGGAAGTGGGGTGGCCAAAAGCAGGGGGCGGGGCTTCGTCGTGTGCCCCGCCCCCCACACCTCACCCGGGGGAACTGCAATCCCCCGTGATCCCCCCCCCGAATCGACCTCTGCTCCCATCACTGTGTGCTCAGGGCAACAAGCAACCAACCCCCTGCAGCTTTTCTGGGCTAAAGCTTTAATGGGATCGGAGCTGTAAATGTTGCTGATGGATACACTCACTAAAAATGCTGTGGGAATCTGGAAAGGCAAAGGAGTGAATGGAGATGAAAATGACCTGGAGAAACAGAACCAGAACTAGGAGAAGAGAAACTAACTAAGCATCGGTGCTTAGTTTTCATGGCCCTTTCTTACACCCACAGGGAAATGCTGGTCGCCACTTTGGGGTCAGGGAGCAATTTTTCTCCAGGCTAGTTTGGCCGGGGATCCTGGAGGTTTTTTTGTCATCTTCTGAGCATGGAACAGGGGTCACTGGGGTGGGGGTGGGGGGGATATCTGTGAATTTCCTGCATAATGCAGGGGGTTGGACTAGACGACCCCAGAGGTTCCAATCCTACTCTATGATTCTATGATGTACTTGTCAATTAAATTTTCATCCTTCCTCTGCGGAGTACAGGATAGGGTACATGGTTCTCTCTTCCTCTTTTTTTCCTTCAGAACAACCTAATAGGGTACGCTGATCCCTTGAAGAGTCATAATACAAGATGCAGGCTTGTTCAGCCTCAGTTTGCCTTGGGACCATGCAAAGAAGGAAAGAAGGAAGTTTGCCTTGGGACCATGCAAACACTTTAGCTGCTGTTCAGCTTTGTTGCTTGAAACTGAGTTTCTTTTGTTGCTATGAGCATTCCAAAGGGGGGAAATGTATGCTTTAAAGGACACACCTTTTCTCTTAAGGCAGGGAGGCCAGTTTCAAACAGCAGAACTAAGTGGAGGCTGAAGAGTTAAACACCCTCTCCCTGCATGGCCCAAAGGCAAATTGGGGCTGCAGACACAAACAATATGTATTTTATGGACAGACCAAGACATGTAGACTTTGTCTCATCTCAGTGACCCTTGGATGAGGATCTGAACCTGGACCTCTCCAGTTCTACTCCAGCAATCTAACCGCTATGCAACAGCAGTATGAGCCTTGGTTTCTGTGCCCATGTGTCTTGGGCCTGTGAGCTAAGTTTCACCCTAAGCAGAGGGGGAGCCTGGAAAGACCAAAGAGAGAACAGAGCTCAAGGTGGGGCTCATACATGGCTGTGGTGGTGGGGAGCTACATGCTGTTGCCATGAAGGCAATGGAGAGGCTGGGGTATTGTGGGTCAGAGAAGTTACAGAGGTCATAACTGAAATATAACACTGTTATATTTCTTTACTGATCACATCTCTACTCCACCTCCTTTGTAAGGATCTCGGGGAAGCACACACAAGGTTATCCAGTTTTACCCCTGTGGAATAGAGCTAGGAATCGCTAGAACCTCAGGCCACCCAAGGAGCTTTATAGGATCTGAACTTGCATCTCCCCTTTCCAAGTCCAGCGAACAATCTGCTACAGGTCGTTTGATGTACGGAATTGAACTAATTGGCTGAATCTTGGGCTGGAGCTTTGTAGTTATTAATCACCCCTGAGATGCTTACGATGCAATCCTATGCAGAGATACACCCTTCTAAACCTACTGAAGTTGGTAGACTTAGAAAAGAGCAACACTCCTTAGGACTGCACTGTTAATCTTGCGTCTCTTTTCAACGTTCCCCAGGAGGTAGGCTGCACTGTTAATCTTGCTTCTCTTTTCAACGTTCCCCAGGAGGTAGGCTAGGCTGGGAAATAGCAGTGGAGAGAGAACACGCTAAGACCACCCAGAAAAGCGAATGGCCGCATAGGGATTTGAAACTGGGGTTTCCCATGACCAAACCCAACACTTTACATACTCTATCGCAACAAAGCAGAAGGAATAAGTAAAGTTTGAGGATTGGCTTGTGCAGCAAAGCACTGGAATTGTGGTGTGGAAAAGGCAGAATATTCACATCTCGATGCAATGGAATTTAAAAGCCTCATAGTATTCACAACAGAGGGGACTGCCATGTAACAGTTTTGATGTACATCTTCTGCAGGGCAGTTGTAAGCAGAGTTAAGCACTTCTAAGTACAGTGGCCTTAGACAGGTGTAGCACTGCTTTCATTTGCACTGCTAAAAGGCCAAGATGTACCTACATAATCAGAATAGTGGCTATAATTCGAACTGGATGCCCGATATGGCTTGGGACCAGGTTATCTGTAAGGACCGCCTTCTCCTGTATGTTCCAACTCAGGAATTAAGATTGCAGGGAGAGGCCCTCCACCCCAAACCTCCAGGAAATTCCAAACCTGGAGTTGGCAGCCCTGTAAGGTTCCAGTAGATCCAACCCCCTGCATGGCCCCAATTTGAATTAAGGCAAGGAAAAAATAGGAGGAGGAGGAGGAGACTAGATTTATACCCTGCCCTTCACTACCCGAAGGAGTCTCAGAGCGGCTTACAATTGCCTTTCCCTTCCCTTCCCCACAACAGACACCCTGTGAGGTAGGTGGGGCTGAGAGAGCTCTTTCGAGGACTGCCCATGAGAGAACAGCTCTGAGAGAACTTGTCACTGACCCAATGTCACACCAGCAGCTGCACGTGGAACAGCGGGGAATCAGACCCAGTTCTCCCAGAATCAGAGTCCACTCTCCTAACCACTACACCAAACTGGCTCTAGCAACTGCAGATTAGCTCAAAAAGATGCTGGGAAAACCCAGGCTCCCATCTTCTCATCAGTTTTGACCCTTAGACCACTACTGTCGGTAGCCTTTTCCCGCCCACCCCACACTCACTTCCCATCAGCCATGTTGACTCTGTGGAAATGAGGATATTCCTCGGGCACTGGGTGGCCATGCTGATCTTCATACAGGAAGACGGGCGAGCGTCCGATCTCTACGCCGAGCTGCTGCACTCCCCGAACGTCGAACACGGAAAACAAAAAAGACTGGCTGCCTCTTAGGGCTCGCAGGGTGGTTAGCACCGAGAAATCCTCTGGGAAGGGGCCGTCTGCAAGGGAAGAACGCAGCACATCATCAGAAGACAGCAAGAGCTCCCAAGCTCCCTGTGTCTGCCCATCACTCTCGATCTCCTTCTCCCTGTCCCTGGCTTTGACAGCTATTAGGAAAGGTGGTGAGTTCTCCTTCTTTGGAAGTTTTCAAACAGGGGCTGGGTGACCATCTGACAGCCATGCTGATTCTGTGGACTTAGGCAGATCATGAGGGAGAGGGCAGGAAGGGCTGCCTCAGTGCTTAGTTCTCGTGGCCCTTTCTTATACACCCAGGGAAATGCTGATCACCACTTTGAGGTCAGGAAGCAATTTTTCTCCAGGTCAGTTTGGCCCCCAGTGATCCTGGAGGTTTTTTGTCATCTTCTGGGCATGGAGCAGGGGTCACTGGGGGTGTGAAGGGATGATATTTGTGAATTTCCTGCATTGTGCAGGGGGTTGGACTAGATGACCCTGGAGGTTCCTTCCAACTCTATGATTCTATGAAATTCAACTTTTAGACCACCCTCCCCTGTGCACAGGGCTCAGGGCGGTGAACAACAATTCAATAAATACATTCATAATCAATTTTTAAAAATTCAACAATCCCAACAGGCACATTCATAAGTCAATTGAGGTGGCGGTCACACGAGTGAGATAAAGTGGGGAGGGGAAGCGGGGCTATATAGACCCACAATTGCGCGATCACACAGTCCATGGGAGCTGCGGGCACAGCCCGCCCACTGCGTGACCAAACACAATCGCGGGTGAGTTGGGGGTTTGTGGGGCTTTTTTGCCGTTTGTTTCCGATCCGCTTAAGCGGGGGATCAGTGAATCACATCTCCACCCAATGTTCCCTCTAAGCTATGGAGTCTTGTGAGCAAAAATTCTACTTTGTGAGCTACTGGCATTAAAGTTGTGAGCGAGCCACTTGGCTGCTGCATATATTAGTTTGCTCTGGAGCCATCCTTCCTGAGCTAAGACAGAAATGTGTGAGCCAGAGGCTAAAAAACTGTGAGCTAGCTCACACTCACTCAGCTTAGAGGGAACACTGCTCCACACTGAGGACTCCCTATGCCAGTATGTGATGATGTGCATACTGAGAAGGGCAAAAAACAATGGCACGGAGTCGGGATGGCGTGATCAGACCATCCCGACACCATGAGAGCGCGCTGGAGCGATCACACAGGGGAAAGTCCGTCTGTGGCCCGTTAGCAACCCGTTTGCTACCAGACTTTCCCCTGTGTCTTTTTACTCCGCTTCTGCGGTGGAGCAAAACGGGTTGCTGATGGGTACCAGGCGCTTCCCGGAGGTTCGCATCTGATCGCGCCCTTTAAATCCGCCTGGCCTCTGTGTCTATGGCGGGGCTAATTGTGCGTGTGATCGCGCCCTGAAAACGATGCGTCAATAAGCAGTGCAAAGCATTCCAAACCATTTCCGGCGGTGCTTACAGATAAACCAACTTGTCTCCTGCCCCACGGGAGTGAGAAGTGAAGGAAGGCGCCAGCACAGTGGAGACCGTGGCTGTCCTCAACCAGAGGGGCTGTGTGTGTGGACTGCAATGGGACACAAGGCACCCCGCGCAATATCCAGTATCCCGAAAGCATTCCTTTAAAAAGACCACAAGTTTCCAGCCCTCGTGGCTATCCAAAGAGTCTCGAAGACAATGCCCAGTGAAAGTAAGTAGATGGAAGTGGAGATGATAAAGGAAGGGGCATCTAAGCTATGAGGTGTTGGTGCTGGTGGTGGCGGCGGAATGTGCCATCAGGTCACAGACAACGTCTGTCGACCCCATGGGGTCTTTGAGGCAAGAGACATTCAGAGGCGGTTTCCCGTTGCCTGCCTCTGTGTCGTGTCCCTGGACATCCTTGGGGGTCTCCCTTCCAAATACTAACTTCCAAATACTAGCTTCTGAGATCTGAAGAGACAAGGGAAGTCTGGGCCAGGCAGGTCAAGGTAAGCCATACAGCACCATACCATAAAAATATATCAAATTACTATCTCCAAGGCCTAGTCCTCAATGAAGCCTGAACTGGCAGCCTTGGGTATCATTTCCAGTTGCATGTGCAGCCCATGTGACAGAATGTTCCTGCATACAACATGAACAACAGCAGCAACAAACCCCTCCATATAAGACAACTAGTGTGTCAGGACTAACTATAAGTCTTCTGCTCAGGCTGATTCTTTTTTGTACATGGAGGAGCATTCAGGTGTGTGAACCCTGTACTTCAGGGGTGCCAAACATAAAGCCCGGGGGCCAGAACTAGGCTTGCCAAGTCCCCCCGGGGGGGTGGGGAAACCCCTGCCCTAGAGGCCCGTTCCCCGCCGGCGGCAGATCGGGCCCCGGGGGGAACCCTACCGCGATGTGCACGTCACCAGGAAGTGACATGACGACGCCGGGCATGCTGGGGGCAGGGCCCCGACATCGGAGAGAAAACTCTATGGTTTTCCCTCCGATGGTTGTGGCCCCGCCCCCAGCGTGCCCGGTGTCGTAACGTCACTTCCGGGTGACGTGCGTGCGGCACACGTGCACTCCAGTCGCCGCCCAGGAGTCCCCCGATGCAGCTGAGAAACGACTTGGCAACCCTAGCCAGAACCGTCCCATCCAAGGCTCTTATGTGACCCATGAGCAACTGATGCAAGGGAGGGAGCGCTTGGGGGAGTGGGAGGAGCCACTCCATTGTGGCTTTATCTGACGCAGTCAAGCATGGTTGGGGGTATCTGCCCAGCACTGCACTACTGCCTCTCCAGTCTGCCCATGTGGGTTTTTCTCTGCAGACCCCTCCCACTCCAGGGGGCCTTGCTCGGAGCTTACAAGCTGCTGTCCTTTATAAAGTTCCTCTCTCTGCCACCTGGCATTACATTTTATGGCACACATGGCCTGGCCCAAAGATCTGGCCCTCGTGACAAATGATTTTGACACCTCTGCTCTACTTGCCAGCCTCCAGGTGGGAACTGGGGATCCCCCGGAATTACAGCTTATCTCTAGAATACAGAGATCAGTTCCCCTGGAGAAAATGGTTGCTTTGGAGGTTGGGCTCCATGGCCTTGTATCCTACTGAGGTCCCTGTCCTCCCCAGGCTCCACCCCCAAATCTCCAGGAGTTTCCCAACCTGGAGGTGGCAACCCTATGTCCCCATCCCCTGCTGGTGGCCAGAGGAACCCTGGCAACCCTAGGTCAGAGACCAAGCACAGGTTTGTCATCTCCAGACCCAACTATACATTATGCTGGAGATTCCCCCCACCCCCTGGTATGTTTTTGTTTTTATGTTTTTAGAAAGCAGACACTGGGAACTGAATGGGACCAAGGTCCTGGCATTGTGCCATGAAGTGTTGACTCCCCCCTCCCCCGCCATTTCCCTCACTTAAAGGTCCCCAGCAGGGATAAAAAGACAGGCAAAAGCTGGCTGCCGTTTTCCTTCCGCCAGGGCTAACCACAGTAATAGAGCATGCGGCTTCACAGGATCTGACCCCGATGGCGTCTGTCGTTTCTGCTCCTAAATGCAAAAATGCTTGACTGGTCGCAGGGGTCATTTCGTAGAAAAAGAGGTGCAGGAGCTCATTAGCATAACTCATTTGCATATGCCACACCCCCTGACATCACCGGAAGTGTGTCAGAAGGCAACACCCACCGCTCAGGCTCCACTGGACTGTTTTGGATTGCTAGCTATTTGGAGGGGGGTGTGCAGATCTGTCCTCACAGAGGAGGGAGAGCTTGTACCTGAATAAAACTTGGTCTTAAAGGTGCCACTGGACTGTTTTGGACCGGGGGGCCGGGGGGGGGCTCTGCAACTTACCTGGCTGCTTCTTGCTCTGACTGAGGGCTGCTGGGACCAGGGGTGGGGCTTGTTGCATGTGCCCGCCCCCTGGGCTCTTTACTGCCGGAGCTCCGTTCCTGTACACTCCTGCAGGAAATGACCCCTGCTCCCGATCCAAATCAGAGAGCCCTGCAGCTGCTTTGTAGGCCAAAAAGTACTCTGGGAGAGCCAGTCCTGGTATTCCAAATCACACGTGGTCTGGCTTTCAGTGAAAACCAGGCTATATTCCCATACAGTCCATGCGTAAAATCTTTCTCCCAGCAACCAGGTCCTGGTAGGCCCTAAGGACTTATGTCTACTGAAATGTCAGCAGTCAGAAAGGGTCAGGTAGGATTTCCAGCAGCCAGGAGTCAGGGATTCTACATCCCGTATAAAGTTTCAGGCGGCAGCCATACTAGTCTGCAATAGAACAGCTAGATTTGAGTCCAATAGAGCTTCTGATAAAGTAGGGTTGCCAGTCCCCAGGTCCCAGTGGGGGTTCCCCTGCTTTCCGGGGTGTCTGCCCACCATCGGCCAGCTGGCCAGTGGGGGGAACCCTACCCCCAAACAGCCACATCCAGGCGCAATGTCCCCCACACAATGACATCACCCGGAAGTGATGTCATCACATCGGGGACGTCTAGGGTTGCCAGGTCTAGGGACGTCTAGGGTTGCCAGGTCTAGGACGTCTAGGGTTGCCTGGCATCCAGCAGGGGTTGGAAGCTCTGTGTCTGGTACCATAGAGTTTTAATACCAAATGCTAGAGCGCCCCCCCCCCCGATGACATGCCCGGCGTGATGATGTAACTTCCAGGTTACATCATCCTGCCAGGCACATCGGCCCAATTCTGGCACTTTGGGGGTGGGGTTCCCCCGGTGGCCGGATCCGGGCCAGCGGGTTGGGGGCCTCTAGAGCACACAATGCAAAACTCCAGGGTAAATTTGGCCTAAAACCATAGAGTCTTGCTCATAAACCAGAGTGTCATCATGTGACGTTGCTGACAAGATGATGTCACTTCCGGGTGAAATCACTGCATTGGCAATATCCCAGAATGCCCCCCCCAATCCCCCTGCCGGTACAGCGAGGGGACCTGGCAACCCTATGACGAAGGCATCTCTGACTGACAAAAGCTCGTATCTCCCAAATCTTGTTGGTCTCAAAGTGCTAATGGACTCACATCCAGCCGTCCTCCACCATGTCTAGCTTCTTATATCTCCCACAGGGCTGGAAGAAGCAGAAGAAATGGTGCAACACAAACATATGCAAATGTGCCAAACTACATAATTTATATAAACCACAGAATCCAAGGCTTTCTTGAAAAAAAATAATGGATTAGAAAAAACCAAGCGTGGAGCACATACTCCTAGGACGACTGGGGTTTGTTTAGAAACCACAATCCCATGTAACGCAAGATGTAAGCATTGCAGACCTTTCTCAAAGGCTTCCCAATCTACATTTCATGATGCACCAGAGATTGGCGGGGAGGTCATGGATTAATGGATGAGTAGCAAGCATGAGGCATGACGCAGTTCAGTTGCGGCTGGGGATTCAGACCGGCTGAGGTGTTTCAGCCAAAGCCAGGAAGTAGCTTGTTCTTGTGAGAGGAAGAACATGTCCGGGGTACAGAGCATGGAGATAAGGAGTCGGGGAAAGGAGATGAAAAGGCGACGAGATTCCCTGGAGCGGTGAGAGGAAGAGGGGACATACGGGCAGCCAAGAGGAGAGAGTGAGAAAGAGAGAGATGAGCTGTGCATATAAAATAACCTGCCGTGTTGAATACGCTAAGGCTGTCCCTCACAGTATGCAAGGCAAACCCAGGTCAACCAGTTCGGGCAAAATCCTGTGTGATGTGCAGGTTTGCATTTATGCTTCACATTTTCAGGTGCAAACATCAACGTAAACTTAAAGACAATCCACTTTAACTCAAAACAGACTACCTGTTTCTCCACCAGCCAGGTCGGGGAGAGAGGCTATTTGGTGAGACTCCCCAGAGCTATTTGGGGACAGAAAAATGGCGCAGGGAGGAAAGCCGAAGCCACTCTTCTCCCCGCATCATGGTCCCGATCTGACTCAGGTTCTGGCACCCTTGGCACCTTATTTCCCACCAGCCCATATCTAATTTTTCAAAAAAGATCCAAGTCGATTGGGGATAATCTCAACCTGACTTGTGGAGAAATGTATCATTCAGCCTGAAATTACCCCCAAATACAGTCCTGGCTGTGGGTTGGGAAATCCCTAGAGATTTGAGGGTGGAGCTGGGGGAGGGCAGGGACCTCAGTGGCATATCATGGATCATATAATCATGGAGTTGGAAGGGACCTCCAGGGTAGCCCCCGCACAATGCAGGAAATCCGCAAATACCTCCCCCCCACAAGCACACTCAGTGACCCCTGTTCCATGCCCAGAAGATGGCAAAAACCCTTCAGGATCTCTGGCAAAACTGGCCTGGAGAAAAATTGTTTCCTGACCCCAAAATGGCAATCAGCATTTCCCTGGGCATGTAAGAAAGGGCCAAGAGAAGTAAGCACTGAGGCAACCCTTCCTGCCCTCCCTCTCATGATCTGCCAAAGTTCACAGAACCAGCATGTCTGAAAACCTCCAAAGAAGGAGAGCCCACCACCTCCAGAGGAAGCCTGTTCCACTGAGGAACCACTCTAACTGTCAGGAAGTTCTTCTTAACGTTTCGCCGAAAACTCTCTTGATTTAATTTCAACCCGTTGGTTCCGGTCCGACCTTCCAGGACAACAGAAAACAACTCCGCACCATCCTCTATATGACAGCCCTTCAAGTACTTGAAGCTGGTGATCATATCACCTCTCAGTCGTCTCCTCTCCAGGCTAAACATACCCAGCTCCTTCAGCCTTTCCTCCTAGGACTTGGTCTCCATGGAGTCTTCCCTCCAAAGCATCCATGTTCTCCAGGGAAACCAGTTTCTGTTGTCTAGATATCAGTGGTTATTCTGGGAGATGTGCAGGCCCTACCTGGAGGTTGTCAACCTTTGCATGTCCTTGCAGATAATTCCAGAGGTCAATTCGGGGGGGATCACGGGGGATCGCAGTTCCCCCGGGTGAGGTCCGGGGGCGGGGCACAAGACGAAGCCCCGCCCCCTGCTTCCGGCCGCCCCGCTTCCGGCCCTCATTCAGCCAGGAGGAGGCAGGAGAAGAGGGAGGGTAAGTTGCTTCCTCCCTGCCTCTCCCCACCCCTGCCTGCCTGGGGCCAGGAAGGGCCTTCGCGGGGCTTCCTTGCACTCCCGCCGGCCTTGCAGGTCCACCGCCGGGCCCCTCATGGGGCTCAGCAGTGGAGCTGCAAGGCCGGCGGCGGCAGCCAGGACCGTTGGGGGCGGGGTGTGTGGCCTTACGACACACTTCCGGTGATGTCAGGGGGTGTGGCCTTACGACACACTTCCGGTGATGTCAGGGGGTGTGGCCTTACGACACACTTCCGGTGATGTCAGGGGGTGTGGCATATGCTAATGAGTTATGCTAGTGAGTTCCCCTAGCTCTTTTTCTACGAAACGACCCCTGGATAATTCTAACTTTGCCCATCAGCTCTGATACAATATGCCCTCTCTCTCTCTCTCAGAATGTCCTGTTCTCTCGTTACCTGGAAAGAGCTGCCTGGTGGGGACATTGAAGTGGGTCTGGTTCTCCAGGCGGAAGGCCAGGTCGCTGTCCTCCGATCCATTCCTCTGCGTGCAGATCCCCGCAGTGATAGAGACCCCGTTTTTGCCCTCCCGCACACCAAACGCCTGCAGCACATCAACAAGGCCATCTGGAAAGGAAGCAGAACATATTTTTTATTTTCAACATTTTCGGTCTGCCTTTCTAACCAAAGGTTCTTGAAGCGGGTCACCCAACTCCCTGCCCCCACAAGACAAAAGCAGAGCGGGGGTGGGAGAGAGAAACAGTTTGTTCCTCGCTTTGCATCTTTTCTGGGATAAAGGGAGCCGTCACCACAGACCCCAGAGTTTAAGGAACTGCAGGCTAGAGACAGATCTGAGCTTTCCAGAGGTTTAACGGCAGCGTAAAAGAACAATGGCTGGTTGTGGTGTGTACACTCATCCAACAGGTATTGTAGGTTCTTATAATGTTCCCCAAACCTTTCAAACCTGTTTCACCAGAAGCAAAAAAAAAAAAAAGTTTGCATATCTTTATGGGAAATGAGTCCTTTCAAACTATTTTCTCTTCTCTAATAGAAACTACTGTCTGTCTCCAGCTCAGTGTTAAGGTACACACATGAAGCTGCCTTATACGGAATCAGACGATTGGTCTGTCAAGGTCAGTATTGTCTACTCTGGCTGGCAGCAGCTTTCCAGGTTCATAAGAACATAAGAACATAAGAGATGCCAATGTTGGATCAGGCCAAAGGCCCACCCAGTCCAACACTCTGTGTCACACAGTGGCCAGAAATACCAGGTGCCATCAGGAGGTCCACCAGTGGGGCCAGGACATTAGAAGCCCTCCCACTGTTGACCCCCCCAAGCACCAAGAAGACAGAGCTTCACTTGCCCCAGAGTCCCTATCAATACCTTGTGGCTAATAGCCACTGATGGACCTCTGCTCCATATGCTTATCTAATTCCCTTTAGAAGCCGTCCATGCTTGTAGCTGCCACCACTTCCTGTGGCAGTGAATTTCCCATGTTCTCATGTCAAGGTCTTTCACATCACCTCCTACCTGGTTATTTTAACTGGAGATGCTGGGGACTAAACCTGGGACCTTCTTCAAACAAGGCAGATGGCTCTACCACTGGGCCATAGCCTTCCCCTGTCTTTGGATTTGGTGCAGAAGAAATATGGGGGGGGGGAAATCCCCCTCCCCAAATTAAAATTAATTGATGTATATGGTTGCCAGGTTCTTGATTGGGAAACACCTGGAGATTTTTGAGGCGTGGAGCCTGAGGAGGGCAGAATTTGGAGAGGGGAGGGACCCCAGCCAGGTACAGTGCCATAGAGTCTACCTTCCAGAGTCTATCCATTCTCTAGGGGAACAGATCTCTGTAGTCTGGAGATCAATTATAAAAGTGAAACATCTCCAGGTCCCACCTGGAAGCTGGCAACCCTATGATGTGTCCTGGCCTCACTGGCTTCTAATGTCCTGGCCCCACTGGTGGACCTCCTGATGACACTGGTATTTCTGGCCACTGTGTGACACAGTTCCCCCGGTTCAGACGCGGCCTTTCTGCCGGTTGGAACCGGTGCAGTTTATGCCGGCAGAAACGCGATCACACTCACCTCCATTTTGCGAAGCCCTCCGGTGGACGCCCACTCACACGCTGCGGGCGTCTGCGTGTGTGGGTTTTTTTTTAAAAGGACAGTTTGAGCATGCGCATAGGCAGCCATTCAGAGAATGCCGATTTTTGCGCATGCTCAACCCCCCCCTTACATTTAAACTTTAAAGGTAAGCACTTACCTTTAAAGTTTAAAACCCAACCTGGCCTCGCTGTAGTCCTGGACTCCTCCGGGAAGTTAAAGTGAGGCATTTTTATTTTTTTTAAAACAAACGCTCAGGGCGAAGCTTCGCCTGAGCGCATATCGCTTCCTCTTTAAAAAAAATGGCGGGGGAAAGCCGGAAGCCTCAGGCTTCCGACGGAAGTGTCTCTGTAACAGAGGAGAGCGATCAGACGCCGGGGTGCACCGATGACAACCGTTGCACTCTGTTTACCACCACTTCCGACCTAGTGGCAGAGTACAACGGTTTAAAGCTCTTTACAACGGATAGAGAGGGAAGACAGATGTTCCCCGTCTGAACGCCGGTAGGTACATCGATTGCAACCGGCACAGAATCCGTTGTAAAGGCTGCGTCTGAACGCACCCAGAGTGTTGGACTGGATGGGCCTTTGGCCTGATCCAACACTGGCATCTCTTATGTTCTTATGTTATGTTCTTACGTGAAGAGCCCTATGCTGACTCTGCTCCCCATTGGGTTGCCAGCTCCAGGTTAGGAAATACTTGGAGATTTTGGGGGTGGAGCCTGAAGAGGGTGTGGTTTGCGGAGGAGAGGGTCTTCAGTGGGTTACAGTGCCACAGAGTCCACCTTCCAAAGCAACCATTTTCTCCAGATGAACTGATCTCTGTTGCCCGGAGATCAGTTGTAATAGCAGGAGATCTCCAGCCACCACCTGGAGGTTGGAAACCCAAACTCCCCAGAGGCTGCCAAATCTTTTTTTTAAAATTAATTTTATTTGTCTTCTCAAAGCACAATACCACCTTATATCAGAAAAGGCTCATAACAAATATGTAGCTTGTTATGCTGCCAAATTTTGCAAGGCACGTTTCCACTGCAGGAGAAGGCCTATTTTTGCCCAGGCAACGATCCAGTTGTTCGCAGGGAAGCAGGAGCAAGAACTGGCAGGGAGTATTAATCCTAAAGCATCATGCTGGGCTTGTCCCCAAGCACATTTCGAGACGGCCATGTCCAAGAGGGGCCAGATTACCCAACAAAGCCCGTTGCTCCATATCAACAGTCAAGCCACACCGAGGGTAGGGGACACAGCTATTCCTCTGTGACGCGTAACGGAATGCCATGGCTTGCAATACCACAGACGATCTAGGCAGCATGGCGCACGCCAGGTCTTACGACATCTGTGCCCGATGGGCAACTGGGCAGATATTTTGTGCGGGTTCAGCTCAGGGCGCATGTGCCATCTCGCAAGCACCAGCCAAATGGAAGCCATCCACCCAAAATAAACTGCCTTATTTGAGGCATGCTTTTAAAACCCTCAGGGAAGAAAGACACATAGATCCTCCTGCTTTTTCACATGGACGAGCTGATCTGAAAAACAGTCACTGCTACTTGGGCTATGGCATTTGCAATCGATAATAACGATTACGGCTCTCATAAATAAACATGGAAGCAGCTGGAAAGAAAAGGAGCTCTACTTTTATTTATCTAGTTACTTAATTTATACCCCGCCTTTCACCCCAGTGGGGACCCAGCATGGCTTCCATCATTCTCCTCTCCTCCATCTTGTCCTCCTCACAACAGCCCTGTGAGGTAGATTAGGCTGAGAAAGTGTGACTGGCCCAAGATCACCCAGTGTGCTTCCATGGCACGAGTGGGGGCTCAAACCCGGGTCTCCCAGACAGCAGTTCGGCACTCCTAACTGCTACACCACACCAATGTTCCCTCTAAGCTTTGGAGTCTTATTAGCAAAAATCCTACTTTGTGAGCTACTGGCATTAAAGTTGTGAGCGAGCGATTTGGCTTCTGCAGAAATTAGTTTGCTCTGGAGCCATCTTTCCTGAGCTAAGACAAAAATGTGTGAGCCGGAGGCTAAGAAACTGTGAGTTAGCTCACACTAACTCAGCTTAGAGGGAACACTGCACCACCCTGGGTCTCCTTTCCTTTCAGCTCTTCTGTAACCACCTAGATGTTGTGCCAGTTTGGTGTAGTGGTTAGGAGCACAGTCTCTAATCTGGGAGAACTGGGCTTGACCACCCCCACACTCTTCCACATGCAGCTGCTGGTGTGACCTTGGGTCAGTCACAAGTTCTTTCAGAGCTGTTCTCTCATGAGCAGTTGTCAATAGAGCTCTCTCAGCCCCGCCTACCTCACAGGGTGTCTGTTGTGGGGATGGGAAGGGAAAGGAGATTATAAACCGCTCTGAGACTCCTTCGGGTAGTGAAGGGCAGGGTATAAATCCAATCTCCTCCTCCTCCTTCTTTTTTAGGGGGTTGGACTAGATGACCCTGGAGCTCCCGTCCAACTCTCCTCCTCCTCCTCCTCTTCTTCTTAAAACCTAGCTAGTCTGAACAACTGGACTTGATGGTGTGTCGCATTCCAGGGAAGGAGTTTTGATGATCCAGGTGAAAGGCAAGATCTGGCCTGCTTTCATTTCATTTAAGGGCTCATGGAACCATTCTGTCTTCTCCTTCTCCACCTGACCCAAGCAAGCTCTTTGAAGTCCTTCTTTGGGCAGGCATAAAACCACCATGGAAGCCGAAGGCCTGCTCTACACAGACAACAGGTGGTAGAACCACTGCTGACTGCAGGGGGGGTCACAGTTTTAATAGTGGGGGTGGTGGAAAGGGCCGTCAAGTCACAGCTGACTTATGGTGACGGTGACCCCATAGGGGTTTTCAAGGCAAGAAACATTCAGAGGTGATTTGCCATTGCCTGCCTCCATGTCACAACCCTGGTATTCCTTGAAGATCTCCCATCTGAATACTGCCCAGCCAGAGCCAACCCTGCTTAGCTTCCAAGAGCTGTATGGCTGCGAGAGTTGGGCTATAAGGAAGGCCGAGCGCCGAAGAATAGATTCTTTTGAACTATGATGCTGGAGAAGACTCTTGAGAGGCCCTTGGACTGCAAGAAGATCAAATCAGTCAATCCTAAAAGTAATCACCCCTGACTGTTCCCTGGAAGGCCAGATAATGAAACTGAAGCTCAAATACTTTGGCCACCAAATGAGAAGGGATCACTCACTGGAGAAGACCCTGATGCTGGGAAAGATTGAAGGTCAAAGAAGACGGGGACGGCAAAGGAGGAAATGGTTAGAAAGTGTCATCGATGCAACGAACATGAAATTGAGCAAACTTCAGAGGACGGCGGAAGACAGGAAGGCCTGGCGTGATCTGGTCCATGGGGTTGTGAAGAGTCAGACTCGACTGTGCGACTGAACAACAACAAAATATAAAAACTTCCTATAAATAAACTGGGGGGGGCAATCACATCAGACACATCAGGAAATCGCACCCAACACTTTCTATGTATTTACAGCAAGGGGCTTTCAAGGCAAGTGAGAAGCAGAGCTGAGTCGTCATTGCCTTCTTCTGCAGAGCCTTCCTTGGTGATGACCCATCCAAATACCGAACCTGCTTGGCTTCCCAGATCTGAAGAGATAGACAGGGCTATACCGTGCCACCTTCCTTCCCATTGCTTCAGTGTGCTAGATATCCACTTATTTATTTATTGCTATTAGATTTTTACCCCGCCCTCCCAGCAAAGCCGGCTCAGGGGGCTATTAGCATGGGGCAACTCTGACAAAATGTAACCCCCTTATAGTGTCTAGTGGTATGGTGTACTCTACAACCTCAGCAATCCACCACCTTATTATCCCCACATTCTGCTTCATGCACAGACCAGGCCACCGTTCCAAAGCTGCCAGGAGTTAAAACTATACCCATGAAGCTGCCTTATACTCAGGGGTCATTTTGTAGAAAAAGAGGTGCAGGAGCTCATTAGCATAACTCATTAGCATAACTTATTTGCATGTGCCACACCCCCTGACATCACCGGAAGTGTGTCAGAAGGCAACACCCACTGCTCAGGCTCCACTGGGCTGTTTTGGATTGCTAGCTAGGGGGGGGGGGGGGACGGGAGGACTGACCCTTCGCTCTTGCAGAGGAGGGAGAGCTTGTACCTGAATAAAACTTGAAGGTGCCTGTGGGCTGTGTGGGGCCGGGGGGGCGGGGGGGCTCTGTAATTTAACTGGCTGCTTCTTGCTCTGACTGCGGGCTGCTGGGAGCAGGGGGTGGGGCTTGTTGCATGTGCCCGCCCCCTGGGCTCTTTCCTGCCGGAGCTCCGCTCCTGTGCACTCCTGCAGGAAATGACCCCTGCTTATACTAAATCAGATCATTGGTCCATCAATGTCAATATTGTCTACTCAGACTGGGAAGGGCTCTCCAAGGTCTCAGGGGGAGGTCTTTCATATCACCTACAGCCTGGCCCTTTTAACTGGAGGCATCAGGGATTGAACCTGGGACCTTCTGCATGCAAAGCAGATGATCTACCACTGAGCCCATCATCACTCCCCAAATGCCTTATACTGAATCAGACCCTTGGTCCACCATCAGGGTCAGTATTTGTCTACTCAAACTGGCAGTGGCTCTCCAGGGTCTCAGGCTGAGATCTTTCACACCATCTACTGCCTCGTCCTTTTAACTGGAGACGCTGGGGATTGAACCGGGAACCTTCTGCATGCAAAGCAGAGGCTCCTCAACTGAGCCACAGCTCCTCCCCCGCTGAACTAATGTGCGGAGAGTCTCCTTAGACCTTCCAGTTCATCCCAAGCCAGCAGACGTCAGTCAGTCCGTCGTGCCCATCCATCATGTGATCGTGTGATCACCATATGATACTTTCCCCTGGGAGCCATAAGAATTTTTAAGCCCAGCGGTTCCACAAGGATGACTAATGGCAGACGTCCCCTGGCTCTGGTGAGCAGCAACTGCCTTCCCATGCCTGGTGAAGTCAGTCTTGCCACAAGCCTCCATTTCCTCCTCATGCACAGCAATTCTCTCAAGCTCTGGCTGGCTTCCCGACCTGTGGGCGTCCCTCGCATTGGCAGCAGCTCCAGGGCTCACACGACAGGCTGCTGGCCTAAGTGCCCTTCCAGCTGACATTTCTGGCTCTAAATCAGTCATAAGCTAGACAGATCCTGTGGAGCTGCCCGACTGTGGGACGGGGGATGAAATTGATAAATGTACGAGTGCATATCCCCAATGTGTCACTAGCAGTAAGTCAACCTCTGATCCCCTAGCGGTTTGCCTTTGTTTCTACACACTCTTGCACCGCTGCCTGAGCAGGATATGCCTTGTAGGGTGGTTTTTCCTACCTGTGAGTCGAGACCCAAAAGTGGGCCACGAAGCCTCTGGAACTGGGTCACTGGCCAGCTCTCCCTAATGGTCATCCCTGCCCTTTCCGTTGCTCTCTCTTGTATTTCGGAAGCCAAAATCTGACCCTGGAAACAGGATCTTCCATGTCATACATTGGCTGGCATTTCTTCTTCACTGCATGCAGGGCTATTTTTGGGCAGGAACACACAGGAACGGAGTTCCGGCTGGCTCCCAAGTTGGCCATGCCCAGCAGGAACTCATTAACATAATAGGCCACACCCAATGGCAGAAACTCATCAGGATTGGCTGCAATTAGGGGGTGTGGCCTAACTTACAAAGGAGTTCCTGCTCCAAATAAAAAGCCGTGGGTTTGACAACAAAAAAGGTAACGAGAATAAGAAGCAAAAGGTGGGTGTGGCTGGATGACCACACTTCTGGTAACATGGGGGTGTGGCCTAATATATGAATGAGCTGTGCTGTCAGGGGTGTGGCCTAATATGCTAATGAGTCCCTGCTGTTGGGTATGGCCTATTATGCTAATGAGTTCCTGCTGGGCTTTTTCTACAAAAAGAGCCCTGACTGCATGTATATGTTGGTGAAGTAAAACGTGTCCGATGGATCCTTGGGTGGGTTTCCTAGAATCTTATTGGGGATTAGAGGGAGTCATGGAGAAGGAGAGGGTGGTCAAAGGCTGGGATGTCACCTCCGCATTGAAAGGCTGCATATGTCAGAATGCCACTTCCTTGGAGTTCACAGTGGGGGCAGCTGCGCCTTTTGTGCGGTTTGTTGGTTTCTCAAGAAAACATCTGGTCAGCGCCCTGACTTGGATAGCCCAGGCAAGCCCGATCTCATTAGAGCTCAGAAGCTAAGCAGGGTTGACTCTGGGGAGTACTTGGATGGGAGACCTCCTCGAAATATCAGAGGTGGGAGGCGGGGGCAGGCTTTATTCGGCCACCTCTCTGAATATCCTCCAGGGCACCAGTAGGGGTCAGTCACCAGAGGTCGCCATGACTTCTAGGTGTGTGCGCATACACACACACACACACATGCACATATGAAAAATACAAAAAAAACCAACCCAAAAATCTAGTTAGCCACTGCAGAAAATACACTGCACCAAATGACGCCCATATTTTCATACATCATAGTGTTCCTACAAGAAATCCAGGCCCTCCAAAAATGAGGCCAAACAATTATGGCCTGATCCACAAACTGCTTGCGCTCAATATCATGTAAAGCTAGGCCCTCCAAAAATGATCTCTGACCCTTGGTGGAGGATCAGTGGCCCCAAAGGCATGAACAGCTGGAGCACCGGAAGACTGAGTTACAGCCCAAGGGCCCAAACAATTATGGCCTGATCCATAAACTGCTTGCGCTCAATATCATGTAAAGACAAAACTATGCAAAGATCATTACTCAGTTACTAACACCTCCCATTCACCCCTCTGATAGTAGGTCAATAAGTCCTCCTTTCTTGATGCTGGGTCTCTTTCTTCTCATCACATCATCATCATCATCATCATTCCACATTTCCCACTGGGACTCAAAGCAGATTAGCGGTGGTGGAGCGTGCCATCAAGCGGCTGCCAATTTATGGTGACCTTGTAGGGTTTTCAAGGCAAGGAAAGAGCCGAGGAACCATTAATTCCTCATTGGCCATCTCCAGAGTCCTGGTGGGCTATTGCTCTAGAGCTCCAAGCTCAGCCCGTCTCTGGTAGAAACAGTCCTGGAATGTTCCAGTTCCAATACATAACAGAAAAATGATACAATTACAAAATATCCAACAACACCAAAAAAATCCACAAGTCTCGTAAGACTCAATATACACAATGTTCAAAGTACATAAGCAATCCTACACTCATGTAACAACCCACTCTCTTAGAACACAAACCTCACGGTTTCAAAATGGACAAAGTCTCCTGCATCAGTCTCTCCATTTTGAAACCCAGAGGTTTGTGTTCCAACTTTGTGACTTAAGACAGGAAACTGATCAAGGAAACTGGCGGTTGTTGGCAAAGATGGACGAAATGGACATTTACTAGAATTCTGTGGAATCATGGTACCTTGTTTGGTCTTATTTTTTGGTCTTTTGCTTGGAACAACATGCTGGATTGACTCTGAGTTGTTACAGGGATGTGGGATTGCTTATGTACTTCGAACACTGTGTCTATTGAGTCTTATGAGACTTGTGGGATTGTTTATGTACTTTGAACTTGTGGGGTTTTTTGGCGTTGTTTGATCTTTTGTCATTATATTATTCTTCATTATATGAGATTTGCATTTTCAAAACACACATGGTGTGATTGCTTTGTTGTTCCACTTTATGATTACAGCAGTTCTACTTTGCTCAGGGCGTGAACTGCTCTGCTCAGTAGGGGGGGAAATCAGAGGGAACATCGATTGGTACTTCCTCCGGCAGTATAGTCTGGCAAGCTCATTCATAGCCGCTACATCCTTCCAAAGCACTACTTTTTCTTCTATGGTTGCCAGCCTCCACATGGGATCTGAGATCTCTAGAATGACATCTGATCTCCAGACGACATACATCAGATTCCCTGGAGAAAGTGGCGGATTTGGAGGTTGGACTCTATGGCTTTGTACCTGGCTGAGATCTCTCCCTTCTGCTCCCCAAACCCCACCCTCCCCAGGCTCCACCCCCAAATCTCCAGTTCTCAGTGTCAGAGGAGAAGAAGGAGAAGAAGAAGAGGAGGAGGAGGAGGAGAAGGAGGAGATTGGATTTATACCCCGCCCTTCACTGGGAGTCTCAGAGCAGTTTACAATCTCCTTTCCCCTCCCCACAACAGACACCCTGAGGTAGGTGGGGCTGAGAGAGCTCTGAGAGAAACTGCTCTTTCAATAACAGCTCTGAGAGAACTATGGCTTGCCCAAGGTCCTCCAGCAGGTGCGAGTGGAGGAGTGGGGAATCAAACCCGGTTCTCCTAGATTAGAGTCCACACACTTCACCACCACACCGGATTTTGCTGCTATTATCTAGTTATGGATAGCTGTCATACAAATGATGATGGTTTAATGGATTTACGATCACACGTTTATAAATGGGGTTGGGCTTTATGTATGGAGGCAGATGGTCAATAAATATTTTAATTAGTAAGTAAGATGGTCAAGTAGGTGGACTAAAAGGCAAGTGCATGAAACAGGTATAACCCGTGTCAATTCTATGCAAAACCTGTGAACATAAAAAGGATGCTTTGGGATTTTACATGGAAAGTTCACAGGCTGCAGCTCACACCTTTCAGTGCCTTAATCCCCAAATATCCTTTGTTTCCTCCCTTCTATATCCACATCCTGCAGGATGAAGAGTCACTCCATGCATCTGATGAAGTGGGCCGCTGCCCACATAGAAGCTGTAAAGAAACTACCCATCTTTCAGGCATGGCAAGACTTTTTCTTTTTCTTTTTTCATTTTGTTACAACAGATTCAGGCAGCTGCCCCTCTAGAACAGGGGTCCCCAACACGGTGCCCGGGGGCACTATACCACCCTCTGATACCTTTCCTGGTGCCCCCCCAATGTTTTTACAAAGTAGGTGGGGCCAGGTAGGACTCTTGCCAAGCAGGGTTTCTGATTTGCCAGTGAGGATCTGATTGGCTATGCAGATTAATATAACATTGTTTTGTGGCAGCTGCGTTTCTTCTCCCTCACCCTTGTTTCCCAGCATATTTTTAATTACCCCTCTTTCCCCTTGCACTTGGCTTGGTGGAGGATCAGTGGCCCCAAAGGCATGAACAGCTGGAGCACCGGAAGACTGAGTTACAGCCCAAGGGCCCAAACAATTATGGCCTGATCCATAAACTGCTTGCGCTCAATATCATGTAAAGACAAAACTATGCAAAGATCATTACTCAATTACTAACACCTCCCATTCACCCCTCTGATAGTAGGTCAATAAGTCCTCCTTTCTTGATGCTGGATCTCTTTCTTCTCATCACATCATCATCATAATAATCATCATCATCATTCCACATTTGCAGCAGGCATTTTATAGCTGGCTACACCCCCTGTGGCCGCCATTTTGTGGCTGTGCCCACTACAGGCCTGTAGCCAGGATTTTTTTAATGGGGGGGGGATCACCGGAGGTAACGCAGCCATGCTGCGCTTTGGGGGGCGGAGTTCCCCCCGGGGCCCGATTCCGCGGTGGCAAAAATCGGGCCTCCAAAGCAGGGGTTTCCTCGCCCCCCGCCCCCACTTGGCAGCCCTACCCACCACCTTGTGTCAGAATTTCAAATGTGTCCACAGTCTGAAAAAGTGGGGGGGGGGGCTGCTCTAGATATACCCCAGAGAGCACTTCGGTCAGGGTTACAACACCGATTGGCCCTTCCAGGTCCCAGGGACGCCAGGCGAGCTGCAACCAGGGCCAGAGCTTTTTCTGTGGCAGCTCCTCACTGGTGGAATGAGCTCCCAGAAGAGATCAGGGCCCTGCGGGACCTTTTGCAGATCCGCAGGGCCTGCAAGACGGAGCTCTTCCACCAGGCCTTCAATTAGAAGCCTCCACCATTACCACCATTACCATCACTACCAGCATTACCATCTATTATCATTACAACCATCAATCTAACAACAATAGAAGCCTGGTGCCTGGTCTATTACCGAGAATGACCAATGAGCTGAATATCAAGTGAATTCACTGAATGCATAAGGCCATCTTTTGATGTTATGCTAGCACTTTAATATAATGTAAGTCGGTTTTAATGGATTGTTTGACGGATGGATTTTAGATACCAGGATATTTCTTGTTATTGTGCTTGTATTATGTGTGCCGCCCTGAGCCCGCCATGGCGGGGAGGGGGGGGGTACAAATTTAAATAAATAGATAGATTATGTCACTGAGCCAGTGTTGTGTAGTGGTTACAGTGTCAGACTAAGATCTGGGAGACCCAGGTTTGAATCCCCACTCTGCCATGAAAGCTGGCTGGGTGGGCCTTGGGCCAGTCACCCACTCCCAGCCTGTCCTACCTCATAGGGTTGTTATGGGGATACAGTGGAGGAAAGGAGAAGAATGTTAGCTGTTTTGGGTCCCCAAAGGGGAGAACTGTGGGGTCAAAATGAAATAAGTAAATTAAGTAAAGGCAAACGTTTGTGTTGGATCTTGACTTGGAGGGAAGAAATGCTTGGTGTCCGTGTTCCCTCTAAGCTGAGTTAGTGTGAGCTAGCTCACAGGTTTTTAGCCTTTGGCTCAAACATTTTTGAACTAGCTCAGGAAGGGATGGCTCCAGAGCTGTGAGAACTGAAAGTGGATATGATGGATTACTTGCAGCAGGACGAGGAAATATAGTGGACTGTACCGTTTCAGACTGTAGGGGGAGAAGTGCCATTTTTGATGTCCCTTCATTTGTTTTATTTTATAGGGACATAAGAGAAGCCATGTTGGATCATACCAATGGCCCATCCAGTTCAACACTCTGTGTCACACAACGGCCAGAACCCTGGTGCCATTAGGAGGCTCACCAGCAGGGCCAGAACTCCAAAAGCCCTCCCACTGTTGCTCCCCAGGCACCAATAATACAGGACATCACTGCCCCAGACACAGTAGTCCATCAATATCTTGTGGGTAATACCACCGATGGACCTTAATTTATAGCCTACTTTTCTTCCCAGTGGGGAACCAAAGTGGCTTGCAGCACTCTCCTCATCCCCATTTGTATCCTCACAACAACCCTTTGAGTTAGGTTAGGCTGGGAGTATGTGACTGGCCCAAGCTCACCCAGCAAGCTTCTATGGTGTCCAACACTATAACCACTATATCATACTGCCTCTGAGAGCCAGTTTTGGATAGTAGTTAGGAGCACTGACTCTAATCTGGGAGAACCAGGTTTGATACCCCACTTCTCCACATGCAGCTGCTGGTGTGACCTTGGGTCAGTCACAGTTCTCTCAGAGCTGTTCTCTCAAGCGCGGTTCTCAAAAGAGCTCTCTCAGCCCCACCTCCCTCACAGGGTGATAACTGTTGGGGGGAGGGGAAGGAGATTGTAAGCCACTCTGAGACTGAGTTAAGGGTGGGGTATAATTCCAACCACTTCTTCTTCTCTCAGTGATTAATACGGAATAACAATACTACAGTAGTCACTTATGGTCTGATGTAGCCAAAGTATGCAAGAGGAGAGAATAGCTGAGTACCTCTCTTTGATGGCAGATGTTGGAGGGGGGGAGTAGGAAATGGATTTCCATGCAAAACCAATGCATGAACAGTACCCGAAAAAGGCACTAAACTGCTGGTTAATTTTCTTTAAGGAATTCAGGTGAAATCAGTGTTGGGATTCCACACAAAGTCATGATCTAGGGCTCCCAAGTACTTACCTTAATTCGGCAGGGGATGTATAGTTCTTTGCGGGACCATTCCCGCAGGGAAAACACAGGCGCTGCACTATTCCGACGCCCAGACATGACATAGGCACGTAGACGGGCAACGCTCTAGCAATGGGGCTGGAAACTCGATGGTACCATTGAGTTTCCAGCCCCATTACCAGAGTGTCACCCAGCTACGTGCCTACGTCATGTCTGGGTGACGGAATACTGCAGCGCCTGTGTTACAAGCAAGAATCTTCCGTCGGGGAAGCATGCGTCTGCCGCCGGTTCGTAGGTAGGTACTTGGGAACCCTATCATGATCTGAACATTCGACACTATGAATTGGATCTGAATTCTGATCCAAGAAATCAGAAAGACACCCCCCCCACACACACATCCACCATGCTTTAGAAACATCCACTTAGAAGTCATATTTAAATGAACAACTGCTATGTCAGCTGTGAGAATAGCCAAGCACCTGGTCTCCTATGGAGAATAAGAATTATTAAAAAAGACACCCCCACACACACACACATCCACCATGCAACACCCACTTAGAAGTCATTTAAATGAACAAGTGCTATGTCAGCTGTGAGAATAGCCAAGCTCCTGGTCTCCTATGGAGAATAAGAATTATTGGAAGGCGACCAGGCTAAGAAGCTTGCTTTGTACCTCCTATCCTATCAGTTCACTGATTCTCTCATCTGCCCTTCTCTTTTACTTCCTGCAGTCAGCGGGAATCGCCCCATTCACCCTTTAACAGGAAGTGGAAGAACCGACCAAAGAGCATCACTTCAGCACCTGTGAGACAGGGACAGTCACTGAACAGTTATTATAATACTTATACCCCGCCTTTCTCTGACAATGTAAGGAGACTTACAAAACCAACACGAGGTTGCAACAAAACATTGCCAGAATTCAGCAGCATATATTGCTGATTGCCTACAGGAGTCATGTCATGGGCCAGTGCATTTCCAGGTGCCTACTTATTTCTCCCTTAAAGTATGTTCTCCCCAAAGCCAAGAACTGAGCCTGGTTTCCCTCCACTTCAGTAGTGTAGGAGGTACCTCAGAAGCACCCATGATGTATCATCACTGAATCTACAGGGAGCACCTATTTGGAACCAGCTCCTCCATCACAGAAGAATGCCTGGCTTGGAACCTCTTAACATTCTCAGATAACTTCCCATGTTTTGCAACTAATCCCACACCCATGGGCAGGGTTGCCAACTCCAGATTGTGAAATTCCTGGACATTTGGAGTCTGGAGTGTAGGGAGGGTGGGATTTGGGGAGGGACCTCAGTGAGCCCTAATGCCATAGAGTCCACCCTCTGAAGCAGCTGCTTTCTCCAGGAGAACTAATCTCTGTGGGCTGGAGGTCAGTTGTAATCGCAGGAGATATCCAGGGGACACCTGGAGGCTGGCAACCCTGCTCGTGGCAGATATTTTGCTGTGAGCCCACTATGTGCTCTCAAAATTCCCAAAGTGCTCACAGCTTCAAGGAGGATCTAACCCTAACCAGGGCTATTTTGGGGCAGAACGCACAGGAACGGAGTTCTGGCTGGCTTCAGAGTTGGCCACGCCCACTACAGCCAAAACCTCTGAGTGCGTGGCTACAGAGGGAAGGCCTGGAGAGTGACACCCCCCCACGACTCCGAGGTGGGCGGGCCAGGGGGGCCCCTGGAAGGATCAGGGAGGCATTTAAATGCCTCCCCGTGCCTTCCCTGGCCTGTCCAAGGGCCGGCTTGCCCAGGCTTCCCACAGCCACGGAGCGCCCAAGCAAGCCAAGGGAAGGCACGGGGTGTGACCTAATATGCTAATGAGTTTCTGCTGCTGGGTGTGGCCTATTATGCTAATGAGTTCCTGCTGGGCTTTTTCTACCAAAAAAGCTCTGACCCTAACCCTGTTGTATACAGATCCAGGTGGTCAGCCGTGTTGGTCTGAAGCAGTAGAACAAAGTTCGAGTCCAGCGGGGCACCTTTAAGACCAACAAAGGTTTGTTCAAGGTAGGCGCTTTTGTGTGCATGCACACTTTGTCAAATACATTGGAATGGAAGGTTAGGTTCCAAAGGATTCAGAACTGCCTCCAAAACCTTGGTCCTCTACAAGCACCTATCAAAAAGAAAACCACCACCATCACCACTTCAATAGTCTCCAAAGGAAGTGCTCTGAAAACGGCAAGTTTTGCATGGCCTATGAAAGATGGGCTCATGCCCTCTATACCTCTTCAGGTAAACTATTCCAAAGCACTGGTCCTGCCGCTGCAAATGTTGTTACCCAGGCCAGCAGGCTACAATTTGCCTTAAAAGAGGGTGCAAAGAGAAGGAGATCAGAGGAATGCCATTGACACATGGGAGATGCAGGCCTGGCATTGTATCTATATGAGAAAAGGTTCAGGCGGGTAGCCATGTGGGTCTGAAACAAGAGAACGAAGTTTGAGTCCAGTGGCACTTTTAAGACCAACAAAGTTTAATTCTAGGTAGAAGCTTTCCTGTGCATGCACACTTCTTCAGTTCGGACGTTCTGATGAAGCGTGCACGCACGCACACAAAAGCGTATACCCAGAATTAAACCTTGTTGGTCTTAAAGGTGCCACTGGACTCAAACTTTGTCCTACTATACCAGAACATTTGCTTTTCCAGTGCTAAGACTACAGTATCCATGATGCAGCATAACTGTACACGAAGCGCATATGCACAAATAACGTCGGGAAGAGTTCGACCCGAGCAAACAACAAACAACACTGCAAGAAGAACAGAGCGGCTGATACAATCAATCCAAACGCAAACAGGCAGAGAGATTTCCCACGGAAATCCGCTGCTGGGAGCCAGCACAGTGTAATTGAACATGGAATTCTGCCCGTCAGCTTCACACATCTCTCCCGAGTTCATTCTTAATGTGGTTTGACTTTGGTCATGTGAAAGTAGGCTGAGACAAATGCATTTTTGTGCTCGCATTCCAAACGTGAAGAGATGTGGGGGGAGAAAGCGAGAAATTTTGTTTTCCATATGTAATCAAGAGGTTGGACAAAACTTCACATCGGAAGCCAAAGGGGAGAGAGAGAGACTGCAGGCTCGCTTAGGACTCCCAGCTGCCCAGGAGTGTGTATTCATGCAAGCAAGCATGCCGTGTAAGCCAAGAGCTCATGGATCCTGGCTGCGGGAACATCTGCTATCTTGAAAGCACATTTTCCAGCGCCTCACACAGGGGAAGCGGCCACGGCCAAGATCTATGAGCTCCTGGCTCGTGTGGCAGAGTTGCTCATGTGAGCCCACACCCAAAGATTGCCAGGATCTGACCCTCTGGTCTGCTGCTGGAAGAGAATCGGCCATTATGCTTCAAGAGCAACCTGTCATTTAGATTAAGAACGTCCTGGGATGCTTGGTGGGGAACCAAAACCACAAATTTCTGCTTCCATCAGAGCAGACTTGCAAATGTCACAGATAGCCGGACTCCGTCCCAAGGGTCTGGAACTATGAACTGAAAACTCCCAGATTTTTGTAAACAGAAAAATAAGAACGGCTCCCACTGTGCAGCCAGTGAAGCAAACAAGCTTGGGTTTAAGTGTAGGAAGATGTCGCAGAAGTCTGCCTTGCCTTTTAATCAAAATGTTCTAAAAGACTGAATCAGCTGGTGGGTCGTGTCAGAAGAACTGAGAAGAGGAGGCGGGGAAGGAGGAATGGGACTGGCCATGGGAAAGGACACCAAGCGCAGAGAAAGGTTGCTCCCGTATGGGAATGGCTGCCCAGTCTGTTCTCATTGCTGTGGCAAAAACAAAGGCATTTATGGTGGCGATGGAGCTCCCTCACGGGGCTTCCACCTCTGTGCCTTCCCCCTCGCACCCACTACTCACCTCTGGAGGTCTTTATGCTGTTGTTGTTGTTTTTAATGGTGGTAGGTATATCGCCATTGCCCTGAACTGGACAGCCCGGGCTAGCCTGATCTTGTCAGATCTCGGAAGCTAAGCAGGGTCGGCCCTGGTCAGTATTTGGATGGGAGACCTCCAAGGAAGTCTAGGGTTGCTACTCAGAGGTAATGGTAAACCACCTCTGAATGTCTCTAGCTTCACTATAGGGGGTGTGGAATGCTATAGTATAACCCGGTCTCATCAGATCTCAGAAGCTAAGCTGGGTTGGGTACTTGTTTGGGAGACCTCCAAGGAAGTCTAAGGTTGCTATGCAGAGGCAGGCAATGGCAAACCACCTCTGAATGCCTTTAGCTTCACTATAGGGGGTGTGGAATGCTATAGTATAACCCGGTCTCATCAGATCTCAGAAGCAAAGCTGGGTCGGACTTGGTACTTGTTTGGGAGACCTCCAAGGAAGTCTAAGGTTGCTATGCAGAGGCAGGCAATGGCAAACCACCTCTGAATGTCTTTAGCTTCACTATAGGGGGTTTGGAATGCTACAGTATAGCCCGGTCTCATCAGATCTCAGAAGCTAAGCTGGGTCGGTACTCGGCTGGGAGGCCACCAAAGAAGACTATGCAGAGGAAGGTGACCTGCTTAATCACTTGCCTTGAAAACCCTATTGGGTCACCATAAATCAGCTGCGACTAGACAGAACACACATGCACATCACTACACTGTTTTACACAATACTAAATAATAAAGTGCTGTGGAGTTGCAAGTGACATATGGTGACCCCTCATGGGGGTTTCAAGGCAAGAGATGAACAGCGGTGGTTTGCCATTGCCGCCTTCTGCTCAGGAACCCTAGACGTCCTCAGTGGTCTCACAGCCAAGCACTAACCAGGACCGATTCTGCTTAATTTCCAAGATCTGGCAAGCATGGAGCTAGTTGAGCTACTAACAGAATACAATTGCTTTTTTAAGATTTGGGATTACTGTCCATCTTGGGGAGATTCAAATGTGGAATTCGCTGCCAGAGGCTGTAGTGCTGGCCACAGGAATAAGCAGCTTTAAAAGGGGATTAGATAGATTCATAGAGGATAAGTCTATCAGTGGCTATTAGCCGTGGTGACTGAGGGGAACCTCCAGGCTCCGGGGCACTAATCCTCTGAATCCCAGAACCGGGAGGCAGCATCAAGGGGAGGCCTCGGTCTCTATGCCCTGTTGTTCTGGTTGGCTGCTGAGACAGGATACTGGACTGGATGGACTGGTGATCAGATCCAGGAGGGGCTCTTCTTATGTTCTACGTGTTATTTCTGTGCCTCTCTCCCACATCCGCACCGGGCTCTTTTTGTAGCAGGTACTCATTTGCATATTAAGCGACACACTCCTAATGTAGCCAATCCTCCAAGAGCTTACAGTAGCCCCTGTAAGAAGAGCTCTGTAAGCTCTTGGAGGATTGGCTACATTAGGAGTGTGTCGCTTAATATGCAAATGAGTACCTGCTACAAAAAGAGCCCGGTGCGGATGTGGGAGAGAGGCACAGAAATAACACGTAGAACATAAGAAGAGCCCCTCCTGGATCTGATCACCAGTCCATCCAGTCCAGTATCCTGTCTCAGCAGCCAACCAGAACAACAGGGCATAGAGACCGAGGCCTCCCCTTGATGCTGCCTCCCGGTTCTGGGATTCAGAGGATTAGTGCCCCGGAGCCTGGAGGTTCCCCTCAGTCACCACGGCTAATAGCCACTGATAGACTTATCCTCTATGAATCTATCTAATCCCCTTTTAAAGCTGCTTATTCCTGTGGCCAGCACTACAGCCTCTGGCAGCGAATTCCACATTTGAATCGCTCTCTGTGTAAAGAAGCATTTCCTTTTGTCCCTCCTGAATCCACACCTCCCCATCATCACGGATCCAAAAACTGGCTTTGAGCGTGTCCTTCCCAGAAAGATGGTCCTAAGCATGTTTTGGAAACCATTCATCGCATCTAGGGAAATCCCAGAGGGTGGGGGATGGGCAGATTGATGTCACGTAAAGGTAAAGGTTTCCCTTGCTCAAAAGCTAGTCGAATCCAACTCTAGGGGGCAGTGCTCATATCCGTTTCCAAGCTGAAGAGCCGGCACTGTCCGAAGACATTTCCGTGGTCATGTGGTCGGCATGACTAAATTCCAAAGGCGCACAGAACACTGTTTTTGTTGTTCAGTTGCACAATCGAGTCCAACTCTTCGCGACCCCATGGACCAGATCACGCCAGGCCTTCCGGTCTTCTGCCGTTCTCTGACGTTGGCTCAACTTCATGTTCGTTGCATTTATGACACTGTCTAACCATCTCATCCTTTGCCGTCCCCGTCTTCTTTGACCTTCAATCTTTCCCAGCATCAGGGTCTTCTCCAGTGAGTGCTCCCTATTTGAGCTTCAGTTTCATTATCTGGCCTTCCAGGAAACAGTCAGGGTTGATTTCTTTTAGGATTGACTGATTTGATCTTCTTGCAGTCCAAGGGACTCTCAAGAGTCTTCTCCAGCACCATAGTTCAAAAGAATCTATTCTTCGGCGCTCGGCCTTCCTTATAGTCCAACTCTCGCAGCCATACATGACTACTGGGAATACTATTGCTTTGGCCATGCGGACTTTTGTTGGCAGGGTGATGTCTCTACTTTTTATCATGCTGTTTTGGTTCACCATCATCTGGGATCCCAGGAACGTGAAGTCTGTCACTACTTCCACGACTTCCCCTTCTATTTGCCAAGGAGTGATGGGGCCGGATGCCATGATCTTAGTTTTTTTGATGTTGAGCTTCAAGCCCACTTTTGCGCTCTCCTCTTTTACCCTGAGCAAGAAGCTCTTAAGGTCCTCTTCACTTTCTGCCATTAGAGTGGTATCGTCTGCATATCTGAGGTTGTTGATCTGTTTCCTAGCAATCTTAATTCCCGCTTGTGATTCATCCAGAACAGCATTTCGCATGATGTACTCTGCATATATATTAAATAAGCAAGGTGACAATACACATCCTTGTCATACTCCTTTTCCTATGCTAAACCAATCAGTTGTTCCATATCCGGTTCTAACTGTCACTTCTTGACCCTTATACAGGTTTCTCAAGAGACATGTGAGGTGGTCTGGTACTCCCATCTCTTTAAGGACCTGCCATAGTTTGTTGTGATCCACACAGTCAAAGGCTTTAGCATAGTCAATGAAGCAGAAGTAGATGTTAGAACCCCATAAAAGATGTTGAGATGGGGGAGGCTGAGAGAAAAAAGCTCCCTGCAGAGGCAGCCGTGAGCTACACGGACACACAACCCCTGGACAGACAATCATCCTGTGTATGAAGGAAACAGGGTCAGGACCAATATTCCCTCTAAGCTGAGGCAGTGTGAGCTAGCTCACAGGTTTCTAACCTCTGGCTCACACATTTTTGGCTTAGCTCAGGAAGGCAAACTCATTCATGCAGTAGCCAGATCGCTCGCTCACAACTTTAATGCCAGGAGCTCACAAAGTAGGATTTTTGCTGACCAGACTCCGCCGCTTAGAGGGAGCGGCATGGGTCAGGACTGCACTTGCGGGCCAAAACCCTGACCTCATTGCGTTTGCACTTCTGCACAGGAGCCCACATGCATCTATTCCTGTACGCACATTGTATATTCTGTACCCTGTGCAAACGGAGATCTTGCATATAGATTTTGCTTACAGAACCTATGCAAATTGAAGGGAGCCAGTTGTCATGCATGGGATAGGGCTAGGGTTCCCAACCTCCAGGTGGTGGCTGGAGATCTCCTGGAATTACAACTGATCACCAGGTGACAGAGGGCAGTTTGGTAAAGCCAAATCTAGCTCAGGGGCTCCACAAAAGGTATGCAAAGATGCTTTGGAGGAGGAGGAGGAGATTGGATTTATACCCCGCCCTTCACTCAAAGTCTCAGAGCGGCTTACAAACTCCTTTCCCTTCCCCTCCCCACAACAGACACCCTGTGAGGTAGGTGAGACTGAGAGAGCTCTTTCCAGAACTGTCCTTGAGAGAACAGCCCTGACAACACTATGGCTTGCCCAAGGTCATCCAGCAGCTGCAAGTGGAGGAGTGGGGAATCTAACCCGGTTCTCCCAGATTAGAGTCCGCGCATTTAACCACTACACCAAACTGGCTTTGGAAGACGCATCAAGGAGGAAAAGATTCCCTGGTGGGTTAAAAGCTTAAAACCTTGTCCACGGTCAGACTCCCCACAGCCACTCTTACTTCCAAGGAGGCACAGGTCTCCAGGCCGTACCAGTGAAGCCACCAAGAGAGGACTGCAGAAGCCAGCCTGATGCTACTGGAGTATCTTCCTGACATGCCATGACACCCAGAGATGCTGGGCAGGCTTGGGGCCAGCCAACAGCCAACACCCAAGGGTCATCAGCAGAGGCACAAGGCAACAAGGGTGGCAGAGGAGCAGTAGAACCCACCACGGGTGACAGCCCATTCCTCACTGGAGCCAGGAAGGCTTTTTCAGAACACAGAACAGGCTGCATTGACCTTCTTAGGCCAGCAGGGGTTAGAGGAGAAGCCGCTCCGAGACTCCTTCGGTAGTGAAGAGCGAGGTATAAAACCAACTCTTCTCCTTTAAGGCTCCCCAGAGGGGAAATGGGCAGGCAGCATCCAATTGGCCCTTGGGACCGCCACTCTCAGAGGCCCATCCCAAACGATAGAGGGATTGGGTGAGGCCGGAGCTGTCCCACCCTCAAGCAGTCCTTTAAAAGCTGCACCCAGGAGAACCAGGGAAGAAGGGCCAGACCTCACCTAAGGCAGCCAGGGAGAGGTTTATGGCAGGAGAAGACGGAGAGGGAAGGGAGTACTGTAACTCCTCCCCCCTTCTCACTGTCTTTGGGGGTTCTTCCCCCAGGGGAAGCCCTGGAGGAGGAGACAGCCCCGGACTCCAGCCTGATACTGGAGTCTGACTAGGGTTGCCAGGTCCCACTGGCAGGAGATTGGGGGGGGGGGTAGCATTGTCAAATCCAGGCTGGGAAACTCCTGGAGATTTGGGGAAGGAGCCTGGGGAGGACAGGGACCTCAGCTGGGTATAATGCCATAGAGTCCACTCTCTAAAGCATACATTTTCTCCAGGAAGAAAGATCTCTGCTGTCTAGAGTTCAGTTGTAATTCTGGGGGCGGGGTCTTCGGGTCCCACTTGGAGATTGGCAACCTTAGGCCTGGCAGCAGTCTAGGGTTCCCAAGTCTCCCCTGTCCACTGGCAGGGGATGGGGGGGTAAAGTTGCCAGATCCAAGCTGGGAAACTCCTGGAGATTTGGGAATGGAGCCTGGGGAGGACAGGGACCTCAGCTGGGTATAATGCCATAGAGTCCGCCCTCCAAAGCATCCATTTTCTCCAGGGGAACCAATCTCTACAGTCTGGAGATGATCTGTAGTTCTGGGGGGGGGGGCCCTAGGAGCCTTGGTCCAACTCTTACGGTTGGGAAAGTGTTGTTGGTTCGGGGGGGGGGGTCCCTAGGAGCCTAGGATCCCTAATCGGACAAACCCACAGAGGCTGCAGGATCTCGCATGACATTTTGCACTTTCTCCTGTCCTTCTGTCGCTGTTCCTTTATGTGGAAGGTGCAGAAGAGAGCTGAGCTGGCTTTCAGGTGTGTCACGGAGGAACAGAGCAGAGACAGGACTAGGGGAATAGCAAAGAGCAGGTCAGGGATGAAGGACAGTTGCTGTGATGGGAGGAGGAGGAGGAGGAGGAGGAGACTGATTCACAGAGTTGCGGCCTGGGAACTGAGCAGGAAGGCAGAAACCACAAGTTGCTTGGGGGGGGGGAATGCAACGTGGGGGGTCTCTGGCTTCGTGGAGGTTGCAGCCTTGGCCGCCTCTGCCCCTAGCAGAGCCGATCCCTGGGCCTGACCCACATATTCAGGACCCAAAGCTTGAGAACAGGCTGTGCTGGAACCAAAGAAAGTAGGAAAGGGGAGGGGGGGGAATACACCAGGCTTCAGTGTCCCATTTCTCACAGAGATGGTTAACCTGGCTCTGGAGTCTACCACGTCAGGCAGCAGGTGGGACTGGGTGCTCATAAGACTGTCCGGTCCTTGATACTTTCACATAAAACACCTAGATGTCAAGGGAGAGGATTCTAGGCTAGCCTTCCCCCTGGTGTCTTGGCTTTCCATGAATGGCAATCTCTTTTGGTTCTAGCAGGAACTC
>NW_015176053.1:51212-71202 GCF_001447785.1 Gekko japonicus | reverse complement strand
AGTTGTCGGTGGTCAGTAGATAGACGGGTGACAGCAACCTCCGGGAGGCCATATATGGGTGCCCACTGCCTCAGCCAAAGGCCTGGTGGAAGAGCTCCATCTTGCAGGCCCTGTGGAATTGAAGAAGATCCCGCAGGGCCCTGGTCTCAATAGGGAGCATGTTCCACCAGGCTGGGGGCCAGGGCAGAGAAAGCCCTCACAAACGCCTGCTGGTGTGTGCTGCTGCGAAGGGCTATAGTTGTTATTACAGGATACCTCTCCAGTAATTAGGACTGGTTTTGTTCATTGTCTTTTCCTCTATATGGTTTGGAATGGTTCAGGGCACAGTATCCTATAGTGTTGCTATAGAACAGATGATATGCACAGTGCATCTGAAGTAGCAGTAAGTAGCTTCCGGTTCCTAGTCTTTAGCGCCCGCCCCCCCCCAAAAAAATCTGCCCCACAACCCTGGCTACAGGGCTGCGATGCAGAGGTGGGCAGTGTCAAACCACCTCTGGACGTCTCTTGCTTTGAAAACCCTACGGGGTCACCCTAAGTCATCTGTGACTTGAGGGCACCTTCATCCACCACCACAGTTTGCAACGAGAGCTGAATGAACATGAAGGAGGAAGCGCTCAGGTGGAGTGCACATCAAGCACATGGAGATGATAGCACTGACAAAAGGGGGCAATACGACTGTCCCAAGATTCTTTGGGGTGACTGGCCTCAGGTTACCCTGTGAGATTTGTGGATGAGTGGGGGATCGGAATCCAGCTCTCCTCGTGCCTCGTTGGACACACTGGCCCCGACACCACACTGCTTGCAGTCTTTACAGACACAGCTCTGTCTCTCATAAGAACATAAGAGACGCCAATGTTGGATCAGGCCAAAGGCCCATCCAGTCCAACACTCTGTGTCACACAGTGGCCAGAAATACCAGGTGCCATCAGGAGGTCCACCAGTGGGGCCAGGACATTAGAAGCCCTCCCACTGTTGACCCACCCCCAAGCACCAAGAAGACAGAGCATCACTTGCCCCAGAGCCCCTATCTATACCTTGTGGCTAATAGCCACTGATGGACCTCTGCTCCATATGCCTATCTAATTCCCTTTTGAAGCCGTCCATGCTTGTAGCCGCCACCACTCTCCTCTCCTGACCTTCTCCAGAAATGTCACTCTCGTTGTCACCAGGCTCCCACACTGGGACACACAACTCTCCTCTCCTGACCTTTTCCAGAAATGTCACTCTCATTGTCACCAGGCTCCCACACTGGGACACAGATGTGAGTGCAGCTATGGACTGGAGGATAAAGAGTCTGAGTTCCAATTCACAAAATGCGAGTCCCGGGCAAGTTCAAATTCACAAACTGCCAGTGCCGGGCAATTACTAATTCTCCATGTTTATCCCTGACCTGGATAGCAAAGCTAAGCCAGTCTCATCAGATCTCGGAAACTAAGCAGGGTTGGCCCTGGTTAGTACTTGGATGGGAGACCACCACGGAAGTCACAGAATCATATAATCATAGAGTTGGAAGGGACCTCCAGGGTCATCTAGTCCAACCCCCTGCACAAGGCAGGAAAGTCCAGAGTCATGACACAGAGGCTGGCAATGGAAAACCACCCGTGTTCTTCTCTTGCCTTGAAAACTCTACAGGGTCACCGCAATTCGGCTGTGACTTGACGGCACTTTCCACCACCAGATCCTAGCAGTAAAATTTGTGCACCAGAATCACTTTCTGTGCAAGGCCAAGCTAATGCTGACCCTTCTCCCCCCCCAGACACACACACATGCACAAAGAAGTGGTTGTGATTCAGCCAGTTCCCACATGCCATGTGATTTCCTCATCCAAACATTGTGGGGCGAGGGATCTGACCACACTAATCAAGCTCCACAGCATACAAGGCACAATCAAAACAGCAAAAAAGAGGGAGGGAGGGAGGACGGACGGACCATGAGGTAGTCAGAGGGAGAAAGTATTATTATCATCAGTATTGGTATTTTGCATATAGAAGCTTAGCAGTGATGGCCAGGGCTATTTTTGGGCAGGAACGCACAGGAACGGAGTTCCGTCTGGCTCCCGAGTTGGCCACACCCAGCAGGAACTCCTTAGCATAATAGGCCACACCCAACAGCAGGAACTCATTAGGATTGGCTACATTAGGGGTGTGTGGCCTAACATGCAAAGGAGTTACTGCTACAAAAAAGGCCCTGGGTTTGGACAACAAACAAGGTAAACAGAATAAGAAGCAAAAGGTGGGTGTGGCTGGATGAGCACACTTCTGGGAACATGGGGGTGTGGCTTAATATGCCAATGAGCTGTGCTGTCAGGGGTGTGGCCTAATATGCTAATGAGTTTCTGCTGTTGGGTGTGGCCTATTATGCTAATGAGTTCCTGCTAGGCTTTTTCTACAAAAAGAGCCCTGATGGAGACCATTCTCACATGAACACGTATGAAGCTGTCTTGTCAGACCCTTAGTCCATCAAGGTTGGAATTGTCTACTCAGACTGGCAGCAGCTCTCCAGGGTCTCAGGCAGAGGTCTTTCACATCACTTGCTCACGGGTCCTTTTTTAACTGGAGGTGCCAGGACTGAACCTGGGACCTTCTGCATGCTCAGCAGAGGCTCTTCTACTGAGCCACAGCACCTCCAGAGCATTCTCCACCACCACCCCCAGGTTAAAATTAAAATCAGCTGGCTTCAGCAGATGCTAGGCTTGTTTTAAGCCAAGGACACGGCTCTGCTGAAAAGCCAGCAAGCAAAATAAAATAAAATAAAATAAATTTAAAAAAGCGACATCCAGGTCTGCCTCCACCGGATACGCGGACCATGTGGCTCCGACCAGGCCTCTTGCCTGCCAGATGTTCACAGCTGGGTATGTGTCACCCTTGACTCATTTATACCGCCTGGCAAAGTCGGGATTTTCCATTCCCAGCAGCAGAGAGGGAAATACTGGGGCAAACCCTGAGCCCCTGACGTCAAACCAAGAAGCCCCACCTAGAGCACACAGGCGAGCCCAGGTGACCTTCCTGGTGACCTGTCCATGGTGCTGAAAAACACACAGAGACCATGGGAGCCATTAGTCTCTGAACCAGGATGAATGAGGAATCCCTTGTGAATCTGCTGGTTTGTCTTCAGTGACTGCTGGGGCCATGACGACGGAACACAGGGAGAGAAATAAGGCTCCTCAGTAGAGAATTGCTCACCCCAGTTTAGATCTGTGAAACGAGTGGCCAAGACAACAGCCAAAGGAAGCCAGCAGGATGATGAGGATACTCTGAACAGTCTACTCAGAACTCCCGGAGACAAGAATATTAAAAGCTCTTCTTCAGACCCTCTTACGGCAGCCAAATGACTCCAATGAACAGCAGTGATGATACGGAGGAAAAATTATACTAGAGAATTGACTCTCATTAGGACTCTGGCCATCAGTGGGAAAAGAGAAAGGGGTAGCTTGGATATCGAGGTGGTTTGTACTTTCCCTCATTCACTCTGTCATCTGTTCCCAAACAGCAACAATCATAGTGGTTAGAAAACAGGAATGAGTAACTCCAAGGAGAATCTGCTAGATAAGGACACGGGCCTCAAAACTAGGCAAGATAAGAGAGGGATCTGAAAACCAAAGACAGCAGGGAAAGATGCCCAGGTTGCCTTGATGCAGAGAGACTCTGGAAGTACCCTGACCCTGAGAGCCAGTGTGGCATAGTGGTCAAAGTGTCAGACTAGGATCTGGGAAACCCAGGTTTGAATCCCCACTCGTGCCATGGAAGCTTGCTGGGAGACCTTGGGCCAGTCACATGCTTTCAGCCTAACCTACCTCACGGGGCTGTTGTGAGGATGACATGGAGGAGAAGAGAACAATGTAAGCCGCTTTGGGTCCCCACTGGTGAGAAAGAAGGGATACAAATTAAATAATTGTTTTATAATATATGCCTTTTTTATTAGGTGGCTAGTCTAGAGAACAATGAACATACCTCTATAGTGCTAGTTTTATAAAGACAGCTGCTCTATGACAAAGATCCCTAGGTAAAGGTAAAGGTTCCCCTGCTCAAAAGCCAGTCGAGTCCAACTCTAGGGTTGTGGTGCTCATCTCCGTTTCAAAGCCGAAGAGCCAGCGCTGTCCGAAGACATTTCCGTGGTCATGTGGCCGGCATGACTAAACACCGAGGCGCACGGAACGCTGTTACCTTCCCACCGCAGTGGTACCTATTTATCTACTTGCAATTTCTTGCTTTCGAACTGCTAGGTTGGCAGGAGCTGGAACTAGAGACGGGAGCTCACTCCATCATGCGGCAACCCGGGTCTTGAACTGCTGAACTACCGACCTTCCACAGCCTGCAGTTCAGCGTCTTAACCACTTGAGCCACTGCAGCTCCCTAAAGATCCCTACACCGTAAGATATAAAATACTTAAGTTCTGACATGGTGTCCAGATACCAGACTTTAGCATGAGAAGTCCCCTGTTTGTCAACTGAACCTCACACTTCCATTCAACCTCATTTTGTGACCAGGGCTGATCACTCCGTGTGATTCTGAACAAGATTTTATGGAAGATGATATTTGGCAGGTGGGGAAAAAAATCCCTAGATTCCCATTTTTTTTAAAAAAAAAGGTCATTATGTGTAATATCTGCCCAACCATCTTGCCTTCAGGATGGGAAGGACAGAAATAATACAAGCCTACCTACCCATCCTTCCCTTTTAGCCTACAGTTGTGTTCCTGTACTTAGGAAACAACAACATTTCTGGTTTATACATCAACGCACACTGGGAATAGAGCAACGGCCAAGGACAGGATTGTTCATAGTAACCATTTCTAATGAGTGGGGGCTCCTCAGTATACGCAGGCCTGATTTATGACTATTACTTGGAGCTACACTTTTTCAGTGACTCATATACAACCTGCTTGGCCTGAAAAAATATACTTTATATCAACATTTTTATGTGTGCGTCAGTACAATTTAGACCCCTGAAGAGGGCCCTCTGGGCCAAAACGCATTTGATCCTGTGGCTATTATATATGTGTAACCATTATTGAGATCCAGTATGTATTACCGTATATGTGCAACTGATATTTGTTGCTGTATGTTATGTTCCGAGCTTTTATTTGCATTCTACGGGTGTTGTTTTTAATTTTAAACTTATCGTGCACTGTCTAATACGTAGTTGCATTTTATTTTAAGTTTTAACTGCTCAGCCTTTAAGGCTGCTAATGTGTCCCTGGACTTCTACACCAGTCCTCATATCATCTACCCCTGTCCACCTTCCTGTTATTATTCCATTCCTGAGTCAAATGAAGAGGGGGCAGGGTAAGAAACAAATTCTGCTAAACAGAAAGCATGTGAAAATGAGCGGCAACATACAGCCTCACCCGTGTCCAGACGCAATGCTCCCTCTAAGCTGTGGAGTCTTGTGAGCAAAAATTCTACTTTGTGAGCTACTGGCATTAAAGTTGTAAGCGAGTGATTTGGCCGCTGCATAAATTAGCTTGCTCTGGAGCCATCCTTCCTGAGCCAAGACAAAAGTGTGAGAGCCGGAGGCTAAAAAACTGTGAGCTAACTCACACTAACTCAGTTTAGAGGGAACACTGGTCCAGAGCTTTATCTGAGCTCAGGAGTCTTACCAGCCTCACTGTTACAGGATTGATTATCATGAGATGCAGACACTAGCCCAAGTCCACACCTAGATAAACAGGCCCGTGACAGCTATCCAGACCCATGGTTCAAGCCAGTGAGATGCAGTGGTTAGTGTCTTGGACTGGGACAGGAGTCACCAATGTGGTGCCTGTGGGTGCCACAAGGATCTTCACTGTGTGGCTGAAGGCAAGTTGCAGCAGTCATTTTGTGGCTGGCTCCACCTCCTGCAGCAGCCATTTTGCAGTTGGCTCCACCTCCTGCAGCAGCCATTTTGCGGCTGGCTCCACCTCCTGCAGCAGCCATTTTGTAGCTGTGCCCACCACACTGTATCAGAACTCCAAAGGTGCCCACAGACTCAAAAAGGTTGGGGACCCCTGGACTAGGATCTCCCAGATTCGAATCCCCACTCTGCCATGGAAGCTTGCTGGGTGACCTTGGGCCAGTCGCTTTCTCTCGCTCTTTGGGGTTGTTATGGGGTTCAGATGCAGGAGAGGAGAAAGACTGGGTATAAATGAGCTCAATAAATAGACATATAAACTGTTGTTCTTCGTTGGTAGCTACTTGTGGATTTTCAGGTGGCTCCTGAGGCCACAATGAAAGCAATGTGGGAAAATGAAGAAGTGGCGGACGTTTAATTGACATTTCTAAAGGTAAAGGTTCCCTTGCTCAAAAGCCGGTCGAATCCAACTCTAGGGTTGCGGTGCCCATCTCCATTTCAAAGCCGAAGGGCCAGCACTGTCCGAAGACGTTTCCATGGTCATGTGGCTGGGCTGACTAAACACCAAGGTGCACGGAACGCTGTTACCTTCTCCCTGAAGTGGTACCTATTTATCTACTTGCAATGTCTTGCTTTCGAACTGCTAGGTTGGCAGGAGCTGGAACTAGAGACGGGAGCTCACTCCATCATGCGGCACACTCGTGTCTCGAACTGCTGAACTACCGACCTTCCACAGCCTGCAGTTCAGCGTCTTAACCACTTGAGCCACCGCAGCTCCTTAACTGACATTTCTACCACATTAATAATTGTAATATTTTAAGTTCCTGTGCAGATATTGATATATCAATATAGGCATAGAAAGATTTAATATTAGGGACCGTGGTGGCTCAGAGGTTAAGACACTGAGCTGCAGACCAGAAGGTCTGTAGGTCGGTAGTTCGAGACCCTCGTGCTGTGTGACAGAGTGAGCTCCCGTCTCTGGCCCCAACTCCTGCCAACCTAGCAGTTCAAAAGCAAGAAATTGCAAGTAGATAAGTAGGTACCACTGTGGTGGGAAGGTAACAGCATTCTGTGCACCTCAGTGTTTAGTCATCCCGGCAACATGACCACTGAAATGCCTTCTGACAGCGCTGGCTCTTCGGCTTGGAAACGGAGATGAGCACCGCCCCCTAGAGTCAGATTCGACTAGCCTTCCGGCAAGGGAAACCTTTACCTTTATCTAGATTTAACCTTAGCATGGAAGTTTGTTCAGCTGTTAAAGATTATCGCTAACATTAGGAAAGTTCCTGTTTACTCTTTTAAAGAGAGAACCCATCCCAGAACATTGTGATAACGACGCTTTATCATTTGCTTCTACATTTGAAACATGTATTTTTATTCATACAGTTGATTTTACTTGTGGTGTGTAACTACCCATAATATTTGATACATTTGATGAATCCGTATTTTTTCCTGAACTCTCTTCCCTTCTGTAACCCACTTCTTCTTGAGAAAAAAAAAATTAATCATAATATAGGCATAGATATAGATATACCCAGGGCTTTTTTTTTTTAGAAAAAGCCCAGCAGGAACTCATTAGCATAATAGGCTATACCCAACAGCAGAAACTCATTAGCATATTAGGCCACACCCCATGTTACCAGAAGTGTGCTCATCCAGCCATACCCACCTTTTGCTTCTTATTCTGTTTACCTTGTTTGTTTTCCAAACCCAGGGCTTTTTTGTAGCAGGAACTCCTTTGCATGTTAGGCCACACACCCCTAATGTAGCCAATCCTAATGAGTTTCTGCTGTTGGGTGCGGCCTATTATGCTAATTAGTTCCTGCTGGGCGTGGCCAACTTGGGAGCCAGCCGGAACTCCGTTCCTGTGCGTTCCTGCCCAAAAATAGCCCTGGATATACCAGCGCTATCAAAGCACATGACAGTTGATAGAGTTCTGGTAGGGGAGGAAGAGGCAAGTGCAATAATGAACCACACACCGAAGAGGCAAGCAGCTTTCCCGTTGAAAATTTTTTTAAAATCTGAAAATTACATTTTCTGTCCTGCTAGCAGCTACAGCGGAAACTCTGAAGACGCTTCCCCAGCTGCCTGCATGATTCATCCCAACCATGTGGACATGGAGATTCACTGAATTATAGCCATGGAAGATGAATGCAGCAGCTGGGCTTGAGTTTGGAAGCCGCTCAAATGCTCTCCCATGTGGTGGCCAGGAAGTCAGCAGATGTGGTGGTCAGCCCAGAATGAGCAAAACAAAAGAGTGGCCTTCGATGCAACAATATGACCCCCATCGCTCTCTGCCCCCTTCCTCCCTATGCTATCTCTGTCATACACACACACACACACGGTTGGAGGAGAAGGTCCCCTTGAAGCACATTAGCCAATAAGTTCCTGGGTAGCCTTTCTCACCCTTTCACCAATCAATGGTCTTCTGGCCCTTCTATATCCAAAGGGATCCAGCTCCCTGCATGGTCCTAAATGATGGCCTTTATCCTATCACTCCACTGATGCCTACATCTGACCTAGGGTTGCCAGCCTTCAGGTGGGGACTGGAGTTCTCCCAGAATTCCAACTGATCTCCAGATGACAGAGATCAGTTCCTCTGGAGAAAACAGCTGCTTTGGAGAGTGAACTCCAGTTTGATATAGTGGTTAAGAGCACGGACTCTAATCTGGGAGAACCAGGTTTGATCCCCCCACCACTCCTCCACATGCAGCTGCTGGGTCAGTCACAAGTTCTCTCAGAGCTTTTGTCTCAAGAGCAGTCCTCGAAAGAGCTCTCGCAGCCCCACCTACCTCACAGGGTGTCTGTTGTGGAGAGGGGAAGGGAAAGGAGATTGTAAATATCTCTGAGACTCTGAGTGAAGGGCGGGGTATAAATCCAATCTCCTCCTCCTCCTCTCCTCCTTCTTCTATACTCTGATGAGCCCCTTCCAAACCCCACCTTATACAAGTTCAGCCCCTAAAATCTCCAGGACTTTTCCAACCCGGAGTTGGCAACTGTACTCTAATCTAAATTGGTTTTCCACAACATAAGTGGCTCTTCCTCTCATGGAGGCTGGAAAAAAGTGAAGAAGAAGACGGCGGAGGAGATTGGATTGATACCCCACCCTTCACTACCCAAAGGTGTCTCAGAGCGGCTTAAAAACTCCTTTCCCTTCCCCTCCCCACAACAGACCGTGAAGTAGGTGGTGCTGAGAGAGCCCTGAGAGAAACTGCTCTTTTTCAAGAACAGCTGCCCAAGGTCATCCAGCAGCTACAAGTGGAGGAGTGGGGAATCAAACCCAGCTCTCCCAGATTACAGTCCACACACTTCCACTACACCAAACTTAGGATAACACACATCAACACTTTGAGTATTTATTGCAGTTGGTTGCCATGCTCTTTGCTAGACCACAGGGATGGAACATAGAGGTGCTGGGTTAGCGTGAGACCCTTCTTGGCCCATTCAGCATTAGGACCAATGGCAACTTCCTGTGCTTCACTTTTACCTTTTCTTCCCCCCTTAACTCCATGTTTATTGCATAGCCAACTCTCAAGGAGACTTAAACAAGGTTACATTGTACAAAATATGTCATAAATAAATAAACTCATATCATTATAAAGATTATAAGTGTGCTTCATCCCAAATATAATAGTAAGTATGAATAAGATATAATACATATACAACTACATTTAAACCAAAAGTCAAAGTGCAGTCTCAAAGATGTCCATTACAAACGCTTGAAAAATCTGACACAGGAAAACTTCCCAGAGAATTATCCTGCTGTGTAAGAAAGTCCGCTTCCCCCGGACTTCATTAGAATGAGGAAGCTTGTAGCAAGTAAGACTCCACACCCAATCAGCTATTGATAAAAGCTGTTTAAAAACTCTCTTTCTCAAGAGCTAACAATCCTCTCCTTCAAATCTGATGTATGGACATACAACAAACTACATATAATGCTCATCATTATAATGTTAAAAAAGACACCTGATTCCGATAAGACTACTCACAATTTTCACAGGTAATAAGGTACATTCAGGGGTCATTTCATAGAAAAAGAGGTGCAGGAACTCATTAGCATAACTCATTAGCAGAACTTATATGCATATGCCACACCCCCTGACATCACCGGAAGTGTGTCAGAAGGCAACACCCACCACTCAGGCTCCACTGGACTGTTTTGGATTGCTAGCTATTGGGGGGGGCACGTGCAGATCTGTCCTCGCAGAGGAGGGAGAGCTTGTACCTGAATAAAACTTGGTCTTAAAGGTGCCACTGGACTGTTTTGGACCGGGGGGGGGGGCTCTGCAACTTACCTGGCTGCTTCTTGCTCTGACTGAGGGCTGCTGGGAGCAGGGGGCGGGGCTTGTTGCATGTGCCCACCCCCTGGGCTCATTACTGCCGGAGCTCCGCTCCTGTGCGCTCCTGCAGGAAATGACCCCTGGTACATTAATGATGGGACACAACTGCCTCCAGATTTCAATTTTTCAGCATTGACATACTTCCACAACAGGGTCAGCATTGGGAAACACCTGGGATTTGGGGGTGGAACCTATGGAAGGTAAGGTTTGGGGAGGGGAAGGACTTCAGTGGAGTATAATGCCATAGTCGACCTTCCAAAGAGGCCATTTTCTCCAAGCTCACTGATCTCTGTCACCTGGAGATCTGTTCCCAGGAAATCTCAAGCCACTATGTGGAGGTTGGCAACTTGGCAACCATATACCGCTTCTTTAGTTATGGGAAGGTATCTTGCATGCAAGACAATGCTCCTGCAGAGTGCAGGGGGTTGGACTAGATGACATGCAAGGTCCCTTCCAACTCTCACATTCTATGATTCTATAATGCTGCATGGCATGGGAGTGTGGGTTGCAATATGTGACCTGATGTCCTGTTGACCCCAGATCCAGGGAAAGCTGCTGTCGAAACGGCATGTTTATGAGTTCTAGCTGTCCCAGGAGGAGGCCAAAGCACAGAAGGCAAACAGCTGTGTGGATGTTTGGCTCCAAACGAGTTGCCCCAACCCCTCGTTCTTAAACATGGCTTTGTATACACTGTACCAAAACAAACACACATAGGGGAGGGGAAGGAAACCCTCAAATTCTGCATCAAGGAAATCCCAGATTTGTTGCTTTAGAAGGAATTATGCAATTTCCTGTACAGCCTTATTGTCTTACCAGTGATGCGACTGCAGAAGTTCGGGGTGTGTTTTTTTCTCTCTCTCTCTTCCCAAAGACTTGTAAAAAAAAAAATTGGCAAGGTCTAAGGGAATGTAGGAGGGGAAGGTATGAAGAATGTGGACAGGTGGGCTGAACGGGGCAGGGGGGGGTCAGGGAAACAGTAGCCATCTGGGAAGGAAAAGGGAGCTTTGCACAGGATCCTGCCTGGTTGCTTTCCACTGGCTGTCAAAGACCCCACCCCTTTTCCTTCAAACCGCTGTCAATATGCAAGCATTTAAGATCTTTCTCAGCAGAATTAAGAGAATGCTGGCCGCTTGTCGCTGCTTCGGTGCCAATAGCTGCCTGTAATGCATTTTACTGCATTTTGGGGGGAGGCTGGAGTTTGTTAGCTTTTAAACTCTTGAAAGTTTTAAAACTTTTTTTCAGGCTTTCTGGATGGAGGATAATGATGCTATTTTTAAGGGGGGGAAACTTCTGTAATTTATTGTGGGTTTTTATTGTGTTTAAAAAAAACCCCACCAGACATATTCTAGCCTGCTTTGAGGTTCTGAGAGAGTGGGAAGGTAGGGCTCCCGTCCAAATGCTAGCTAGGGTCAGCCCAGCTTAGCTTCTGAGATGTGACAAGATCGGGCTTGCCTGGGCTATCCAAGTCAGGGCCTTAATAGATCTGCTTTCACACACACTAAATAATCCACTATCGATCCACTTCCAGTGCACTTTGCTAGTGGATTTTGCCGTTTGAAATTGCACGCCCAAATCCCACTTGTAAATGGTCACGGAAGTGGAATGAAACAGCAGCATTTAGCATGTTTGAAAGCACCCGTAAAGAAGGGGGTTTGAAGTCCCCATTTGGATTGCCAGAAACTGCTCAAACCTGGCTTTTGATCTACCACGAGGCTGGGGTTGCCAACCTCCAGGTGGTGGCTGGAAACCTCCTGCTATTACGACTGATCTCCAGGCAACAGAGATCAGTTCCCCTGGAGAAACTGGCTGCTTTAGAGGGTGGACTCTGTGGCATTGTACCCTTCTGAGGCCCCTCCCCTCCTCAAACCCTGCCTTCCTCAGGCTCCACCCCCACCAAAAAAAAAACTCCAGCAGTTTCCCAAGCCTGAGCTGGCAACCCTATCAGAAGTTCTCTACAGACATTCAAGCCGAAAAACCCTGTATGATAAAGTATGTGAGGTGCTAAAATGTGTGCCAGGTGCCCTGCGTCTATGGCAATTCCTGTGAAGGTGAAACAGGCGCATCTCTCCTACAGAGCTAGCACTCCAGTTGCTGTAAGAAGTACCTTCAAGGGCAGCATGACACAGAGAAAAGGTCATTTCCCTCCCCAGTGGAAAGACAAATGACAATACTTAGCATCTATATCAGGGGTGTCAAACATGCGACCCGGGGGCCAGATCAGTCCCCCGGAGGGCTTCTATCAGGCCCCCAGTGGAACCAGCTATCTTCTGCTGCTGCTTCCAGTTCTGCTGCTGCTGCGTCATCGTAGGTTTACAGCTTACAGGTACACACCTGAACAGCATACTCAAGATTGCGACTGCACAGATGCAGTAATTCAGAGCAAGAGGTGTCAGTTGTCAGACACCGTTAAGCAAACAAAATATTGCAAGAGTGCTAATGTTTTAAGCATGTTTGTTTCCTTTATAAAATTTATATCTCTGCTACCTGGCGTTACATTTTATGACACACATGGCCCGGCCCAACAAGGTCTCATTTATGTCAGATCTGGCCCTCATAACAAATGAGTTCGACACCCCTGATCTATATGGTAAATCCAGAGCATTCCACGTATTTAATTATTGATTTGCTTCATTGATACCTGGCTCTTCTCCCCAACAGGGACATAAAGCCACTTACCCAGTTCTACTTGCCCCCATTCCCACTGTAATCTTCACTATAACCCTGTAAGGTAGGACCAGCATGACTCTTCTCTGAATTGCAGATGGAGGCCGAGGGTGAGAGAGCACAGGGCTCGAGTAAAGAAAGGCAGCTAAGCGAGTTCATAGCAGGGACAACATTTAAAGTGGGGACTTTCTAATGATCAGCTCAGGGGTTTTTTTTAGCCTGCCTACCACAGCTGTTTGTGCCAGAAAGCTCCCCAGATGCTGCACTTAAGAATGTTTACGTGATTATCTATACTTGGTCCAACATCTCGGAAAGGCCCAAGCCTTGCTTTTCTTTAGGGTCTCATAATGCTAAACCCTGCATCAAATTCATCTGTACTCCCAAGGAGATTTCCAGGTTGCCCATTTCCAGGAGATGCACCTATGCACAAGCCAGGCACATGGGCATAACCTTAGAGGCCGGTCACACGCAGAATGAGCTGCATGATAGGGATGGATGCTGGGTGGATTTTATGGGTGCGATCACACAAAAACATCTGGCAAGTGTCCCGCACCCGTCAGCAACCCATATCGCCTGGCAGAAGAAGCAGAGTTAAAAGATACCAGGGAAAGTGCACTAGTTTGCGGAAAACGCGGGGCGCGGGCGGGCGTCAGATTGCGGAAGCGCTGGTATCCCGTCGCATCCGGTGGTATGCGTGTGAACACAGAACTGTGCATGCGCACAAATGTGTGCTGCTGAACTGAAAAAGGAGCTCCTATTTGAATAAGTAACAAGCAGTCCCTGTAGAGTCACGGAGAGGTGCATTGTCAAGACTGGCTGTGATAATGGGGCAAGATCAATAGATACACGCACATCCCAACCAATGCTCCCACTAAGCTTTGGAGTCTTGTGAGAAAAAATTCTACTATGTGAGCTACTGGCATTAAAGTTGTGAGCGAGTGATTTGGCTACTGCATAAATTAGTTTGCTCTGGAGCCAGAGGCTAAAAAACTGTGAGCTAGCTGACACTAACTCAGCTTAGAGGGAACACTAATCCCAACTTTCTTGGTGGCTTCCTTGTGCACAGGTAGGGTTGCCAGCTCTGGGCTGGGAAATACCTGGAGATTTTGGGGGGTGGAGCCTGAGGAGGGTGGGGTTTGGGGAAGGGAGGGACTTCAATAGGTATAACTCCCTATAGTCCACCTTCCAAAGCAGCCATTTCCTCCAGGGGAACTGATCTCTGTCACCTAGAGATCGGTTGTAATAGCAGGAGATCTCCAGCTACCACCTGGAGGTTGGGAACCCTCTGCACAGGGCCTGAGCACCAACTGCAAAAGCTTTCCCTCCCACTGCACTTTAGCCATGTGGGTAGGTACCTTTTCCCATTCCCATCCCGCTGGTTCAGGAGGACTAGCAGCAAACAGAATAGGGATTGTCCCCCATTCACTTCCCAAAACGTGTGTGTCGTGCCGGTGATTCCCAAAGCCTGAGGCGTTCAGGCCATGCGTAGCTATTTCCCTTCAGATGGGAGCGAGAAGGAAGGTGAAACTTGTGCTGGCAGACCCCCAAATCAAACAGAGATTAACCGTGACAAAAAAGACTGAGCAAGGGCGCCTGATCAAAAATGCTGTAGCGCATACAGATCTCGGCTCGTGACCCTGACTTGATACCCATTCACTTGTCAGCACAAGCATGTACGCACGAGCACACGCACAAAGCAATTCCCCCCCCCCCAACACCCATCCTGCAGAGAAATCCCTGGATCCCTGTGGCACTTCAGCTGCAGACTGGCTTGAGCTCACCTGCCTGAACCGCCCCTCCTTCCCTCTCTCTCTCCCTCCACCCGCTCATCAAGTCTAAACAAGTCTTGGAATGAGGTGGAAGGCACAGCTCGGGCTCAGAGTTTCTGGGCCTCTCTGGGGCCGGGATGCCCCCCCCCCCGGCTCGGGGTTTAGCATCAAACATGCTGCTACAAAACCCTATGGGATTGATCCTAGGCTGCCAACCTCTAGGGGAGACCTGGAGGTCTTCTGGAATTACCACTGCTGTCCTGACAACACAGGCCACCTGAAGACAATGGCAGATTTGGAGGGTAGACTGTTGAGCATTATACCCTGCTGAGGTCCCTCCCCTCCCCAACCCCACCAGGATCTCCAGGCATTCCCCAAACCAGAGTTGGCAATAGGGTTGGGGAACACCTGGAGACTTTGGGGGGAGGAGCCTGAGGAGGGTGGGGTTTGGGTCATAATCAATGTTCCCTCTAAACTGTGGGGTCTTGTGAACAAAAATCCTACTTTGTGAGCTACTGGCATTACAGTTGTGAGCAAGAGATTTGGCTGCTGCATAAATTAGTTTGCTCTGGAGCCCTCCTTCCTGAGCCAAGACAAAAATGTGTGAGCCAGAGGCTCAAAAACTGTGAGCTAGCTCACACTAACTCAGCTTAGAGGGAACACTGGTCATGATTCCATAGAGTCCACCTTCCAATGCAGCCATTTTCTCCAGCTGAACTGATCTCTGTCACCTGGAGATCTGTTGTGATAGTGGGAGATCGCCAGCGACCGCCTTATTAATCACCCACCCTGCAGCTGCCCCAGATCCAAACCAGTGTGCGCTAGTAAGGCTTGAAGTTGCCAACCTCCAGGTGGGGCCTGGAGATCCCCCAGAATTACAACCAATCTCCCAGGGGTCCTCAAACTTTTTAAACAGGGGGCCAGTTCACTGTCCCTCAGACCGTTGGAGGGCCGGGGGTGAGGGCCGGGGGTGGAGTGGGGGCCGGGGGTGGGGGCGGAACTAGCCGACCATCCTGCCCCCCCTCCTCCACAAAGCCACGCGGTGCGGAACTGAGAAGAGGACCACATCATGTGCTGATTGACTTGAGCCCTGATTGACTTGGGCCCTGAGTGCGGTGCACATTCCACACATGCGCACTGCAGGCCCAGGACGAGTCGGCTGCTAAGCAGGACAGGCAGCGGCGGCAAAAACACCCGGCGGGCCGGATAAATGTTTTCAGCGGGCCGCATGTGGCCCGCGGGCCGTAGTTTGAGGACCCCTGCTCCAGACGATAGAGATCAGTCCCCCACGCCCGGGGAAAATGGTTGCTTTGGAGGGTGGACTGGGTGGCATTATACCCGAGTGATGTCTCTCCCCTCCAGTGTTCCCTCTAAGCTGAGTTAGTGTGAGCTAGCTCACAGTTGTTTAGCCTCCGGCTCACACATTTTTTTCTTTGCTTAGGAAGGGATGGCTCCAGAGCAAACTAATTCATGCAGCAGCCAAATCGCTCGCTCGCAACTTTACTGCCAGTCACTCACAAATTCAATGTTCCCTCTAAGCTGTGGAGTCTTGTGAGCAAAAATTCTACTCTGTGAGCTACTGGCATTACAGCGGTGAGCGAGCAATTTGGCTACTGCATCAATGAGTTTGCTCTGGAGCCATCCTTCCTGAGCAAAGACAAATATGTGTGAGCCGGAGGCTAAAAACCTGTGAGCTAGCTCACACTAACTCATCTAAGAGGGAACACTGCTCACAACATAGAATTTTCGCCCACAGGACTCCACAGCTTAGCAGGACCATTGCTCCCCTCCCCAAACCCTGCCCTTGCCAAACTTTACCCCCAGATCTCCAGGAATTTCCCAACCCAGAGTTGGCAACCATATAAGAGACTCCAAAGGCCGAGAGCTGGAAGTGATCAAGTGGATATTGCTATATTCTTGGGTTCCATCCAGGAATGAAAGGAAGCAATAAATTAGAGAAGTGGGAAACCTGGGCTGTGGCTGCCCTCTGAAACGGCCCTTCGGAATCCCACCTTTCTGCCCGTGGAGTTCTGTAATAAATTCGCTAGAAATGCAGAGAAGGGGGAGGAAGGCGGAGCAGGGATTGTCAAAGGGCTTGGCTGAAGGAGAACCCTGCACAGGCGTCTCCCTCCAGTTGTTTCTAATCAAACACTTTTTTTTTTTTTTTGCTGGTTTCCCCTGGCAAAGAGCTTCGGCCAGGAGGATCTCACTGCGGCTGGGCGGGTGTGCAGAAGGGGCGGGGAAAGAAAGGGGGAGGCGGGAGTCATGGGGAAGCCTGTAGATGTGCAAGAAGGCCAGAGAGAGAGAGAGAGAAAAGAAACACTTGAATTCTGTGCTTCGGACACTGAGAGTGTCCAAAAAGTGGAGCCTGTCAGAAGTCCAAAAGGATCATCTCCCACCTTTTACTGCTCTGGAGAATATCAGACACGGGAAAGGCTGTGGCTCAGCGGTGGAGCATTTGCCTGGCATACAGAAGACCCCAGCTTCGATCCCCAGCTTCTCCAGCTGAAATGACCAGTCAAAGGCCTCTGCCTGAGACCCTGGAGATCCGCTGCCTGTCTGAGTAGCAGGGGTCATTTCGTGTAGGAGCGCACAGGAGCGGAGCTCCGGTAGTAAGGAGCCCAGGGGGCGGGCACATGCAACAAGCCCCGCCCCCTGCTCCCAGCAGCCCTCAGTCAGAGCAAGAAGCAGCCAGGTAAGTTGAAGTAACCTTCAGGTACAAGCTCTCTCTCCTCTCTGAGTGCAGATCTGCGCGTTCCCCCACCCCCAATAGCTAGCAATCCAAAACAGTCCAGTGGGACCTTTAAGACCAAGTTTTATTCAGGTACAAGTTCTCCCTCCTCTGTGAGGACAGATCTGCACGGTCCCCCCCCCCAATAGCTAGCAATCCAAAACAGTCCAGCGGAGCCTGAGTCGTGGGTGTTGCGTTCTGACACACGTCCGGTGATGTCAGGGGGTGTGGCATATGCAAATGAGTTATGCTAATGAATTATGCTAATGAGCTCCTGCACCTCTTTTTCTACGAAATGACCCCTGCTAAGTAGGCAATACTGACTTCGATGGACCAAGGATTCGATGCAGTAGAAGGAAGCTTCATGTGTTCATGATGGGGTGGCCATGTTATGGTGCCATCTCCAGGGGAAGGGCCGTGGCTCAGTGGAAGAGTGTCTGCTCTGCATGGAGAAGGTCCCAGGTTCAATCCCTGGCAACTGCAGTTAAAAGGACCAAACAGGCCCTCACCTGGATAGTCCAGGCAAGCCCAGTCTCGTCAGATCTCAGAAGCTAAGCAGGGTTGACTCTGGCAAGTACTTGGATGGGAGGCCTCCTTTGAATACCAGCAGGCGGGAGGAGGGGGTAGACTTTATTCAGCCGCCTCTCTGAATATCCTCCAGGCCCTCAGTAGGGGTCAGTCACTAGGTGTCGCCATGACTTCCAGGTGCGCACACACTCACTCACACACACACATATGGACCATTGTTCCCTCTAAGCTGAGTTAGTGTGAGCTAGCTCACAGTTTTTTAGCCTCCAGCTCACACATTTTGGTCTTCGCTCCAGAGCAAACTAATTGATGCAGTAGCCAAATCACCTGCTCACAACTTTAACACCAGTAGCTCAGAAAGTAGGATTTTTGCTCACAGGACTCCATAGCTTAGAGAGAGTATCGACATGGACATATGAAAAATACAAACAACACAACAAAAAAGGGCCAGGCAAGAGGTGATGGGAAAGACCTCTGCCTGAGACCCTGGAGCGCTGCTGCCAGTCTGAGTAGACAATACTGACCTTGATGGACCAAGGGTCGGATTCAGTATGCAGGGCTATTTTGGGGCAGGAACAGAGTTCCAGCTGGCTTCAGAGTTGGCCACGCCCACTACAGCCAAAACCTCTGCATGCGTGGCTACAGAGGGAAGGCCTGAAGAGTGCCCCCCCCGTGACTCCGAGGTGGGCGGGCCGGGGGGGCTGGAAGGATCAGGGAGGCATTTAAATGCTTCCCGATGCCTTCCCCAGCCTGTCCAAGGGCCGGCTTGCCCAGGCTCCCCACAGCCACGGGGCGCCCAGTCAAACCAAGGGAAGGCAATTTAAACTGCTTTCCCTTCCCTTCAAGGGGGGGCTTGCCTGAGTTCCCCGCAGCCGCAGGGTACCTGGGCAAGCCAAGGGAAGGCACGGGGTGTGGCCTAATATGCTAATAAGCTGTGCTGTCAGGGGTGTGGCCTAACATGCTAATGTTTTTCCTGTTGTTGGGTGTGGCCTATTATGCTAATGAGTTCCTGCTGGGCTTTTTCTACAAAAAAGCCGAGTATAAGGCAGCTTCATGCTTTCCTTCAGAGTGACACCCTTCTATATGTATCCTCAGAAGGGGTGTGACTCTACTTGGGATGGCACTTCAATTCTGTGCTTCAGACACTGAGAGTGTCCAAAAAGTGAAGCCTGTCAAGCAGTCCAAAAAGGGGCCATTGCAGCAGAACCTCGTGGCATTTGCACCTTTGCAGGGGCTTTTATGGTCTAGTCCACAAAAAAAGTTATGCTAGAATTAAATAATAATAATAATGTGCTAGTCTTAAATGTTCCACAAGGCTGAAGTCACGCCAGCTGACAATTACCATCAAGGGATCATCTGCATGGGCTGAATTAGCTCTATGTCTTCAGGTATCTGCCGGCTGAATGAGAGATCATTAATATTTCCCTGTGAAATGTCAACATGCTGCCTGGGGATAATCGCAGCCATGGATATCAGTGTGTGAATGTAAAATGCTGCGGGCACGGGAGACGCCTGACACCATGGGCATGCTCTGAGAGGTATGCACTGTGTACGTGTGAGGAAGGGAGGGAGCGAGAGACAGGCAGACGGATGGATCGGATGGACCTGACAGTGCGAACACAGGAGAGGGGAGAGAAAGCACTGCCATTCACAGGAAATCTGTGGATCTTTCAGTACTCTGGGGATAGATAGTAGAGGTCGCCATGACTTTCAGGTGCAATCACACACACGCGCACACACATGCACATATGAAAAATACAACCCCCCCCCCCACAAAATAATGACAGACATTAGTCTTTAAATTGCATTGTTCAAAGCAATTCCCATTTATGACCTTAGCTATACTCACAACAACCCTGCAAGGTAGGTCTATAAGACAGCTACCAACATTACAGGGAAAGCACATGCCTGAAAGCACTTCCCTTCTGGGAAGTCAATGCAAAAAAGCTCAATGTGATCTTCATGGCGCATTCCGCTTGGCCATTTCTCTAAGTAGAAAAATATCCACTAAGTGCTATAATATAGAGCAGTTTAAGAGGATATCGATAATCACACATTTGGATGACAGCCGGTGCTTTCGCTGCCGTGGGCTACTTCTACAGACAGCAGCTCTCTGAGCGTCTGTTTTTCC
>NW_015176053.1:37680-51173 GCF_001447785.1 Gekko japonicus | reverse complement strand
CAGCAGGATCCTCCTGTGCGGCTGTGAGAAAGGCAAACTGTTCTCGCGTCATGCACAAACACAAACACACTGCTTTGCCAGGTCTCTCCTCCGACCAGCTGTAAGCAAGGAAGGCTTAGCCTAGATATGCCCATTATGTTTATTTTTGGACTAGAGTTAAGACACGGGTGCCCCCATGGGCACAGACTTAAAGGTGGCTAGCATAAGAATATAAATAGACAGCTGAAATTAAAAGCAAACTGATGCTGAAACAAAGAAACAGGTAACACATCAGTAGAATTAAATGGAAGAGTTGTTTGGGGGGGGGGTTTAATGGTGGTGGAAAGTGCTATCTAGTTGCAGACAATTTATGGCAACCCCGTAGGGTTTTCAAGGCAAGAGAGGCGGTTTGCCCATTGCCTGCCTCTGCATCACGACCCTGGATTTCCTTAGTGGAGTCCCATCCAAGTACTAACCAGGGCCGACTCTGCTTAGCTTCTGAGATCTGATGAGATCAGGCTAGCCTGGCCAAGAGCCCATGTAAACAGAACTTGCCATCTGGCACTAAAAAGAGCCTGGAGGGAGAATGTTCCATTATCTTGGTGCCAACACGGAAAAGGTCCTGTTTCTGGGAGCCTCCCACTCAATCCCTGAAGGTGGGTGCCCCCAGAACAGGGCTTCTGATGAGGCCCTTGGCAGGCAGGCAGACTCAATACCCGAGTTCTAAGCCGTCGTCCTAAGCTGACAAGAATAAACTTGATTCATTTGAAATGAGGTATTGGAGGAGAGTTTTATGGATACCATGGCCTACCAAAAAAGACAAATAAGTGGGTTCTACATCTAATCAAGCCTGAACTCTCCCTAGAAGCTAAAATGACAAAGCTAAAGTTATTATACTTTAGTTGTATTAAAAGAAGTCAAGAGTCACCGGAAAAGACAATAATGCTAGGAAAAGCTGAAGGCAGCAGGCAAAGAGGAAGACCTAACTGTTGGAGTGAGGCGACTCAACATGCCTGGACACTGGGGAGGGTATAGGTGTTATCTCCTTGAATGGGAAGCTTCTCTTTATCTTGACCTGGGAGCTGCCTTCTGACCCCTCCTCTCTTTCTCTCTCTGTCCTCTCACTCTCTGCACATGGCCTTCCATGGAGACAAATGTCTCTGCAGGTGTCTTCTATAGAGACAATGCCCTCATTCTCCCACACGCATGATGCCAGACAGCTGGCCATTTGTGATAGGGAAAGGACTCTTTAGATTAGGTTTCTCTCTCTTCTTTTGACTGCAACCTGAATGTGAACTGGATCTACTTCAATAAATGTAAGTTTGCCCCTTTTTTTTTTTGCTATATACTTCTTGGGAGATTTATTTACTATGCTCAGTATTGCGTTTCTGTAACTGGACAAAACTCTGCTATATTAACCAGATATCCTAGTACTAACGTGAGATGGATGGACTCAATCAAGAAAGTCACGACCCTCTGTTTGCAAGACCCGAGCAAGGCTGTTAATGATAGGATGTTTAGGAGGACATTCACTGATAGGACATTTAGGAGGACGTTCATTTATAGGGTGGCCTTAAGGCAGAAGCCACTTGACAGCACTTCACACACACAAGCCATTGTAGGGCTTGAAAGGTCATTTCCGAGCAAGGGCCTCATGCAAACTGAAAATCAGCATAGATCTTTATGCACAGGAATGATATGTTCAATACAGCAAGCCCCAATTAACAACTTGGCCGACAAGTTCTGAACCAGCTGACATTTCTGGACCCAACTGTAATCCTGTGGGTGCACATAATGCCTAGAGGGAGCTCTCTGCGGCATGTGCTAAGTCTGTATTACAAAACTCACATGGCAAACATTGCAAATTATGTTTTTAAGCACAAAAAGCACAATGTCAAACAGTACAAGAAACCTCTCTCTCTCTCTGCAAAATGAATAGTGCTGTATAGTGTATGAAACAGCCCTCTGACCCTTAAATTAAGAAAAAGTAACAGATTGTCCATGTGACTTTAATATCCCATCCATAAATTGTAAACTATGTTGCCTGTGAAAGCACGATGCGCCTTCTCCAGTCTCCTAGCTCATCCTGAATCTCCAAGATGGGGGAATAGTCTATTGTTCTGAATCCATTTTCTTTGGTTAAAGCATTCAGATTAATAACAGCACTGTCTCTGTTTCTTGCGAAACTGGAAAAGTAAGGGGATTGCAAAGGGCTGGTGCAAAGGCAGCTGTAAAAGGATCAGTGCACCAACTTCTGAAGGCAAGCAATCTTTTTCTACACACACACAATACCCAGACTAACCGCCACGACTGTATCTTTGACAGATCAGAGACTGAAAAGTCAGAGAAGACATATTTAGGAATCATGAAGAGATTATAAAAATATACCCTGAAGGAGGAGAGATAACCGACGTCAAATACTTTGAACCCTACCAAGTTCCACAGAAATGCTTATTATTTGGTTATTGACTGAATGGTGAAGAACCTCTAAGAGGGGCTGGATTTGGAGACAGGTGGAACCTGCCTGCTCGAACCAAAAACAGAAGGGGTCCAATGTCCTCTGAAAGCCAAGCCCACCTAATCTATATTGGACTTTGGGGAATAAATGCTCCTCCTTGGCATCGCCATTTCTGCCCTACTTGGCCGTAATGCTTCCTACTCATTATTCCTTCCCTCTCTTTGTAGAAGAAGGTTGGGGGTGTATTCTCCTGTGCAAGTGTCCTTTGGGATCCATGTCCCATCTCTCCAAGTCTTTGGCAGGTTGTGGGAACCCAACTGCGTGGCAGGATATGTTGCCTGCTCCTCTGTGGAATACTCGGTTGGACACGTGAAGCCGCCTGAGATGGAATCAGACTCTAGAGTCCAGGGAAGCCAGCCTTGCCAACTCAAACCAGCAGTGGCTCTCCGGGAACTCAGGCAGAGGTCTTTCCCATCAGCTGGGACCTGAGCGCCCTGACGGGGAGAGCCCAGGCGAGCCCAATCTCGTCAGATCTCAGAAGCAGTGTTCCCTCTAAGCTGAGTTAGTGTGAGCTAGCTCACAGTTTCTTAGCCTCTGGCTCTCACATTTTTGTCTTGGCTCAGGGTGGAGGGCTCCAAAGCAAACTGATTTATGCAGCAGCCAAATGGCTCGCTCACAACTTTAACGCCGGCAGCTCACCAAGTAGAATTTTTGCTCACAAGGCTCCACAGCTTAGAGGGAACATTGAGAAGCTAATCAGGGTCAGGCCTTGGCTAGGAGTTGAATGGACCTCCAAGGAAGACCAGGGTCGTGACGCCGAGGCAGGCAACGGCCAACCACCTCTGGGACGTCTCTTGCCTTGGAAACCCTCCCGGGTCGCCAGAAGTCAGCTGTGACTTGACGGCACTTTCCCATCCCCAGGACCTGAGCCATAACTGGAGGTCGCAGCAGGGACTGAGCCCTCACGCCCAGCAAATGCACTGCGCCGCCGAGCCACGGCCCCTCCCCTGCTTTCAGGCAACATCGGTTGTGTGATCTGGATTTGGGGGGGGGGGGAGACCGAATTGCTTGAGCAGCACAAGGTCGAGGAAAACACCGCCTCTGAATAGCAAGGGCCGCGCTCCAAACGCGCGCTGCCAAAAAAACAATTGCAAAAAACTAGTTGTTGTTTTCTTCTTCCCCGTTTTAAAAAAACCGAAACAGTTTCAAGTTGGTGCCAGGCGCCGGAGGGAGAAGGGATGCTACCGCTCGCCGCGCCCGCCCGATTCCCCAGCGAGCCCTCCTCCCTCTCTCCCTCTCCCGGCCCTTACCTGCCCTCGCCCGGGGAAGTCCGCGCAGCAGGAGGGCCAGGAGGCAGATCAGGGGGCTCCGGAGTCCCCGGGGCTCCGCCGGCCTCGCCATCCTCGGCGCCGGGCTCCGCAGGGCGCTCTCCGGGGGGGATTCCCTCGGCCGCTCGCAAACTCCTCGCAGCGCTGAGCCCAGAGAGAGAGAGAGAAAGAGAGAGAGAGAGAGCGCCTCCTGGCCCCGCCCTGCTCCCTCCCCAGTCGCAAAGCGAGCCCCGGGCTGGGCTGGGCTGGGCTGGGTTGGGCTGGGTGGGGGGGGGCGCCGAAGGGGGCTTCCCCTGCACCCCAGCTCGCGAGGAGGGAGGGCAACCCAGCCTTTCCCACGACCTCCCCCTCCACACCCCCTGGGCACGCGCGCCAACACGCCTCCGCGCCCCTTCGGACGACACACCCCAAAGTGGAGGCGCGAAGGAAGCGGGCGGACCGAGTCCCTCGCAAAGCAAACGCGCCCGGGAGGGAGCGCGAGCCCGGTTGATCCGAAGGATCGTACGTCCGAGGAAGCCTGCAGAGGACCCGCGCCCCGATCCTCGGCCGGCTTCCTCGGAAGTCCTGTTCGGTGCCGCCGGGCTGGCTCCCAAGTTGAGCGTTGCGGGGATCGAAGCGGACGGCGGGTTCTAGAGTCCAATGCCTCCTCTAAGCTGTGGAGTCTTGTGAGCAAAAACTCTACTTTGTGAGCGGCTGGCATTGAAGTTGTGAGCGAGCGATTTGGCCACTGCATCAATTCGTTTGCTCTGGAGCCCTCCTTCCTGAGCTAAGACAAAAAACGCGTGCGCTGGAGGCTAAAAAACTGGGAGCTGGCTCACACTGACTCAGCTTAGAGGGAGCACTGCTCTAGACACCCGCGATGACACTGTAATCAATCGTCGGTTGAAACGGACACGAAAAACTCTCTTTTCGCGCCGGCTGGTGGTCTCTAGACGCCGGCCCCGGATACTGTCATAAATCTCCCCGTTGAAACTGACACGAAACGCTCGGTTTTCCGTGTCGGACTTTGGGCAGATTAACGCGGCCCTCCCTCCGGGGTCGGTTTCCTGGCGAGGAAATCCTATTGATCTTGGTGGAAACGGCTTCCAAAGAAGAGAGAGACGCCGAGCGCATTCCCTGTACATAAATATAATCTCTCCTCACCCCAAGCCTCCCCCAGCCTCATTCATGTATACAAAGGGACTCCATCCAACAGGCACGATGCAGAGCCGCACGCTTCCCTGCTTTTTCTCTCCATATGTGCACACCCAAGCACTTAATTTCTGAACGGACCCCTGCCAGAGCTCAAGAATGTCTGGAAACCGCAATCGCAGAAGCCCCCTAGCCAAGGTTTGCTTGGAAGGCGGACAGCTTGTTGAGGCTGAGCAGGTCTCTGGACCAGTGTTTCCTCTAAGCCAAGTTAGTGTGAGCTAGGTCACAGTTTTCTAGCCTCCAGCTCACACATTTTTGTCTTCGCTCAGGAAGGAGGGCTCCAGGGCAAACTAATTGATGCAGTAGCCAAATCGCTGGCTCACAACTTTAATGGCAGGAGCTCACAGAGTAGAATTTCTGCTCACAAGACTCCCTGGTTTAGAGGGAGCATTGCTCTGGATTATGCCTGGATAGAAGACCCTATGAGAACACTGTGCAAGGGGCAAAGCAAGAGAGGTGGTGCATAAATGTGCCATGTGGACTGCATGGTCGTGCATATGCGGGGGCTGGCGTGCACTTTGGGAGACAAGTTCTCTGTGCATGCTCAAAGGCACTTCCTTATTGTTGGGTATTTGCATGTTGAAAACACTCAATGTGTGTGTATGGGGTTAAATGTCTGTTCTGTTGTCACAGGAAATCACCTGCCTTTGTGTTAGCCAATGTTAGCTTAGATCTGCTAGCCCACGAAAAAGCATCCCTGTTCTGAGAGTTTGATTGGGAGCAAAGTGTTAGTGTCTTTGCATTTTATGGCCCCTCTTCCCCTCTTTGTTCTGTTTGGTGAAGAAGCATGTTAGAGAGTGGCCATTACGTCTTCTAGTCTTGTACTTAGAGTGAGAGGATGTAGCTTATATAGCTCTGTTGTTATTTTCTCCCAGTTACCCTCCCCTATGGTAGAATTGTAGTAAACTTTTATATTTTTAAACACACATGGACTCTGGGTCTGATTATTGAACTCTGGCATCGCTAAGCTGTTTTATTCTCTGCTGAATCTTATAAAAACTCCAACACTTATTGAGGTCATCAGTACCCCACTTTTCTCCCCAAATGGGGACCCAAAGTGGCTTACAATGGTCTCCCCTTCTCCCTTTTATCCTCCCAACTTCAGGCTGAGAGAGAGTAACCAGCCCAAGGTCACCCAGCGAGCTTCCATAGGTGGAGGAGTGATTTGAACCTGACTCTCCCAGTCTTATCCTAGTCTACTTTAAACGGTACACCCACACTGGCTTTCTTTTGCATTAGCAACATATCCCAAGACTGGACAGTGAAAAAGGGTTCTGGGATTCAACCTTACTGGTGCTATATGCTTACACATACACAACTCCCCCCCTCTCCCCCCCCCTCTCTCTCACACACACACACACACATCAATACACCCCTGTTTCTCACGCCAGTCACTGAGGCCAATGAGGCTTGTCTGCTTCCTAGCTTCTAGGCTCATTCTGTGGGAGAGTTGCCAGGTGGGCCTGGAGTTCCCCTGGAATTACCACTGACCTCCAGGCCAAAGAGAGATCCATTCCCCTGGAGAAAATGCTTGCTTTGGACCATAAGAACATAAGAAGAGCCCTGCTGGATCAGACCAGTGGTCCATCCAGTCCAGCGTCCTGTCTCACACGGTGGCCAACCAAGAGGGGAGGCAGTTTAAACTACCTTCCCTTGGCTTGCGCGGGCACCTCGTGGCTGCAGGGAGCCCAGGCAAGCAGGCCCTTGGACAGGCCAGGGAAGGCATAGGGAGGCATTTAAATGCCTCCCCGATCCTTCCAGGGGCCCCCCTGGCCTGCCCACCTCAGAGTCGCGAGGGGGGTGTGTCGCTCTCCAGGCCTTCCCTCTGTAGCCACGCACGCAAAGGTTTTGGCTGTAGTGGATGTGGCCAACTCTGAAGCCAGCCGGAACTCTGTTCCTGCGCGTTCCTGCCCAAAAATAGCCCTTCGAATAGTCCATCTAGTCCAGCATCCTGTCTCATACCGTGGCCAACCAGAGCACAGAATCTAATATGGGAGAACAGGGTTTGATTCCCTACTCCTCCAACTGCAGCTGCTGGTGTGACCTTGGGTCGGTTACAAGTTATCTCAGAGCTGTTCTGAAAAGAGCAGTTCTCAAAAGAGCTCTCTCAGCCCTGCCTACCTTGGGGGGGGGGCTGTTGCGGGGAGGGGAACAGAAAAGGATTATTAGCCGCTCTGAGTCTCCTTCGGGTAGTGAAGGGTGGGGTATAAATGCAATCTCTTCTCCTCCTCTTCTTCTTCCCCTGTAGGGCCAACAACAGGGCACAGAGGCCGAGGCCTTCCCCTAATATTGCCTCCTGGCTCTGGGATTCAGAGGATTAGTGCCTCTGAACGTGGAGGCTCCCCTCAGCAACCATGGCTAGTTGCCACTGATAGACTTATCCTCCATGGATCTATCTAATCCCCTTTTAAAGCTGCTTATTCCTGTGGGCATCACTCCACCCTCCGGCAGCGAATTCCACATTTTATTCACTCTCTGTCTCAAGTAGTATTATTCTCAATTCCTCTCCTATTAATCCCTAACACTGAGTTTGCAAAGAAGGTGGTCTCCAGGACATCATACCCCACTGGCATTAGAACTCCCCTCCCCAAATCTCCAGGAATCCCCATACCCAGAGCTGGCAACTCCATTCCCTGGATCAATGGAGGTCAGCCGGGCTGCAGGGACCTTGCAGTCGTATCGACAGGGGGCTGGACAGCTCTGCTACTCTTACACGGCATGGAAGATTCAAGATCGGCAGAGCAAGCATGAGAGAATTCCCAGCCAGCCTGGTCCCCTTGCAGATTAGAGGGGCTTCTGAGGGTGGGGCCTTCTCTAAAATCCTGCTAGCATTATGCTTGGCGGGGTGAGCCCCCGGGAGCCCTCAGCCCAGACACGTTGGGACACCGTGTTGGGAAAACTGGAGAATGAAAGCTATGCAGCTGAGCTCCCCTCCTCTGTTTTCCCCCAGACCCAACCGGGAAGGAGAGCTAGAGAAGGCCCCACATCACCCACGGCTGGGTAGTCCCGAAGCAAAGTGCTGCGTCGGGGGAGGAGACCTCTGGGCTGTGGCTCCTCCTCCCCACCCCTCCCCACCTCTCAAACTTTGAATACTCCTCTCAATCAGTGCTTCTTGGCGCCGGCGCCGTTTCTGATATTGCCCCAACGGAACGTTTTTTAATGTGCACTTTGGAGTCCTGTGGCTTGGAGCACCTCCAGCCCAGCAAGTTGGTTCCCTTCCGTTTCTAACCACAAGGAGTCCCACTCTGGCCTCGGGGCTTCCCTAGCCTAGGCTCTGCCAGTGGGCTTGAGGCCCAAGAACATGGCGCACCATGTTGCATGCGCCGCGGGGGTGGGGATGCCAGAGAAAGGGTCCAAAGGGAGAAGGCCACAGTATGGGCAGAGACTCCTAGCATGGACATTTCTTTACGACCGAGCCGGCTCCTGTGTCTTTAAAAGCAGGCCCGCATAAACACTCCCACCATGAAACTTGGAGTGTGATTAGGGTTCCCAAGTGCCTGGCAGTGGCTGGAGATCTCCCGGGAGTACAACTGATCTCCAGGTGACAGATCAGTTTGGGACTGTTCAGTTCAGAAAATAGATGACTAGGGGGGGGGGACAGGATAGAGGTTTATAGAATTATGCACAGGATGGAGAGAATGGACAAAGATACATTTTCCTCCCCTTCTGAGAATACTAGAACTTGGGGGCACGCAATGAAGCTGATGGGCAGTAGGTTCAGGATGGACAAAAATAAATACTACTCCCTTGTCCCCCTACCGTTTCCTTAGGCTCTTCTCTTTCAGCTCACTGCATCCTCCAGCAGCCACTCTGACTCCCGTCTCCCTGTCCTGAAGCTCAGCTGACCTCTTGTGACATCATAATAAAGGTCAGCTTCACTGTGACATCAGCACTGCCCAGCCAATCACTGAAAGAGGTTTTTTTCCCCTCACCACTGTCTGATGGGAAGTAGGTTCAGGACTGACAGAAGGAAATACTACTTTACACAGAGAGTGATTAAAATGTGGCATTTGCCGGCAGAGGATGTAGTGATGGTCACAGAGGATGTAGTGACGGCCGCAGGAATAGACAGCTTTAAAGGACGATGAGATAGATTCATGGAGGATAGATAAATCTTTCAGTGGCTACTAGCCACAGTGACTGAGGGGAACGTCCACATTCAGAGGCACTAAACCCCTGAATCCCAGAGCCAGGAGGCAACATCAGGGGAAGGCCTCGGCCTCTATGCCCTGTTGTCAGCTGTCCAGAAGAACTGGTTGGCCACTGCGTAAAACAGGATGCTGTACGAGAGAGACTATTGGTCTGGTCCAGCAGGGCTTTCCCTATATTCTTATGAGATCAGTTCTCCTGGAGAAAATGGCTACTTCGGAAGGTAGATGCTATGGCATCATACACCCCTGAAGCCCCTCCCCTTCCCAAACCCCATCCTCCCCAGACTCCACCCACAAAATCTCCAGGAATTTATAGGATTCAACCTTACTGGCAACCCTAGGTGGGACCTTGGAGTGGACCAGTCACTTGTATGAAAAAAACCTGACAGACAAAAGGAAGGACTGCTTCACTCAGTGAGGGATTAAGGCATGGAGTTGGTGGCCAGTGGATGTAGAGGTGAGCACTGGCAGAGATGGTAGAGGCAGTATCGCATAGTGGTTAAGAGTGTCACGTGGGACTGGGAGGCCCAGGTTCGAATCCCTTCCTCTGCCGTGGAAGCTCATTGGGTGAACTTGGGCCCAGTCATACACTCTCAGGGCCAAATTAGGCATAGTGGCATCCCCGTGGCCGCCACGATGACACCACCCTCATTTTTTTTAAGCACCCGGAGGGGATTTTTTATTGATTTTTTTAAACACTACAAAAACTAGAACAGAAAAAAGGGAAAGGGAAAGCTACATATAAGGGAGAAAGTAAAGAACCCACTACTAACTAAAAACCCAAGAGAGGAGATCTCCAACTAGCTTTTTATACTTCATTCAGACTTTTCATCTTTGTACTTCTTATGAACTGTGTCAATCTTTTAACCCTTTTAACCATCCCCAGTTACATTTAATTGCCCAATCACATTGCCCCCCATCATCCCCTGGAACCAAAGTTCTCAAAGGCACAATTCAGAGTCCTTCAGCCTTTACTTCTTCTTCTCTCTCTTCTGCAGTTTGTAGGAACTTTTCGGGGCTGATGCCCCCTGCTCAGACAAAGAGTCCTCACCAGACGAACCAGTTTCCAGCTCTCCACTGGACTTATCATCCTCTTCTTTTTTCTCGTCCTCTGGCCTTCCCAGCTGCTCCTTTAGAAACTCTTGAGCTTTAAGAACAGAGTCAATCTTGACCTTCTTGGCAACACCACCCTCATTTTAAAGTGATTTAAAGATGCTGAGGGGCCCCAGTCTTGATTGGTCCTGCAACACAGCAGTCTCATCCCCATCTCCCCCAGCTTTTCAAGTGCTGAAACAGCTCCGGGGGTGCCATTCAGCCATTTATAAGGTGCCCGGGGAGGGGGAGAACACGAGCACCTCAGCCCTGGCCCCTAACTAGGGTGGGGCTATTGGGGCTCACCCTCCCCTCCCTTAAAGGGACAGCCCCACAAGATTCCTTTCCTCCCTTGCCGGCGGAGTCTTCTCCCTGCTTGCTAGCAGGAAGTAGACTCCGCCATGGTAATAGAGGCCAAGCAGCCAGGGCCCCCCCCCCCCCCCCCCCCGTGGTGATCCTCTGAATATCAGGGCTAGGAGGCAACATCGGGGGAAGCCTTGGCCTCCTTGTCTTGTTTATTGTCCATCCTCCGCAGGGTGCCTGGTTTGGCTGCTGCGTGAAGCAAGATGCTATGCTAGATGGACCACTGGTCAGCCCCCATTCTCATGCACTCTCAGCCTAACCTCCCTCGTGGGGATGCCGGCCTCCAGGGGGCACCTGGGGACCCCCCAGAACTACAGCTCATCTCCAGACTGCAGAGATCAGCTCCCCTGGAGAAAATAGCTGCTTTGGAGGGTGGACTCTGTGGCATGGTTCCCCACTGAGGTCCCTGTCCTCCCCAGGCTCCATCCCCCAATCTCCAGGAGTTTCCCAAACTGGATCTGGCAACCCCAATTTCTTTGCCCGTTGCTGGTGGGACCTGGCAACTCTACATCCCTTGCAAGGCTGTTGTAAGGACAAATTGGGGGGAGAATAGCATATGCAGTCTGGAGCATCTCGGAGAAAGGGCGGGATGAAAATGCACAGGCGGATCTCAGGGAAAGCTTCCCCGGCTTGATTTCTGCAGATTCAGGTGAGCGGTGTTCCCTCTAAGCTGAGTGAGCTTACTCACAGGTTTTTAGCCTCTGGCTCACGCATTTTTGTCTTCGCTCAGGAAGGGATGGCTCCAAAGCAAACTGATTTATGCAGCAGCCAAATCACCTGCTCAAGACTTTAATGCCAGTAGCTCTCAAAGTAGAATGTCTGTTCACAAGACTCCACGCAGCTTAGAGGGAGCATGGCAGGTGAGTATGCGGGGCATTTATTCCCAGCTTTTTAATCCCACCCTTCCTTCCCAGAGTTTAGGGCAGCACCTCTGGTTCTTCTAAGTGGGCCCCAGGGCCCTCTCGGAATTAGAACTGCTCTCCAGACTGCAGAGGTCTGTTGCCCTGCCAAGAAGGGCCGTGCTGGAGGGCATACGCTCCCCCCTCTCCCCAAATGCCGCCCTCCCCAGACACCCCCCAACTCCCCAGGAATCTCCCAAGCTACAGGTGGCAACCTTAGCTCCTCCTCCCCTATTTTTCTCCTTGCAGCATCCCTGTAAAGAAAGCCTGGTTGAGACAGAGAAAGGGAGAGAATGTGTGTGGTGTGACAAAGGCTGCTTCAAAGCAAGCTGGGATTTTGAACCTGGAATTCCCTGGATCCGGTCAGCACACGAACCACTACTCTGTGCAGGGATGCCAGCCTCTAGGTGGGGCTTGGAGATCTCCCAGGATTAGGGCTGATCTCTAGACCACAGAGATCAGTCCCCTGGGAGAAAAGGGCTGTTTTGGAGGGTGAACCATACGCATTATAGTAGGGTTGCCAGATCCTGGTTGGAAAATACCTGGAGATTTTGTCGGTGGAGCCTGAGGAAGGCAGAGTTTGGGGAGGGGAAGGGACTGTTGGATCTTGTAACTTGGCATGCAAGAGGATCTGGGAGGGAAAGGGTTAAGGGAATTCTCTCACTGGGGTACACCTGGCAGTTGGCCCCGCCCTCTCATCGGTCAGATGTTGAGCCTCTTTGGCCCTTGCTTGCCTTCTTGTTTCATATTACATGGGACCTTCTCTCTCTTACCTGGGATTGGAGAGGTAGCAAGTTGACCTTTTTGCAGTTAATCTGTTCACCATAAGCTAAATGGACCTACATGAATATGTCACGTCAGATGTGCTTCTCTTTTTGGGAGTAAAATTTCTTTCTCCTGTTACCCCTGAAGTCAGGTCATCTTTGTAAGTTGTTTGAACAGCGTTTCCCCCTTAACTGGGAATACATGGAGGATCGGCGAGACTAAGTAAACCTTCTGTGCTTCCAAGGCAAAGATATATATTTTGAGTTAACCCAATAGCGACTTCAGTGGGGTATAAAACAATACAGTTGTCAGGCTTCCCCAATCAAACACTCAACAACGTTCCTTCATGAGTTTCGGTTTGTTGAGGTTAGTAATGGAGATACCATGAGCTCCCGTGTCAGGAACGACGGGTAAAAAAATGGTGGTTACAGTTATACCCCCTTCAAACCAGACCCCCTGATGTGTTAAACCCAATAAGCAAGCACCTGCGAGAGCGCAGGCTAAAAGCAGCAGTTAGATTCCCAGCGGGAAAAGCATACTAGGCAGAGGCAGCTCTCCAAGGCCACCTGACGTGATAACAGAGACAGAGAAGGGGGGGGGGGTTGAGCAGGGAGAGTGTGAAGAGGAGGAGGCCAAGCACCCCCTCCGCATTCCATTACATGGCAGCATTAGCTGATAACAGTCTGCCCTCCTCAATGGCTGCTTTCTCCAGGTGAACTGTTCCCTATTGCCTGGAGCTCAGTTGTAATCCCAGAAGGTCTCCAGCCACCACCTGGAGGTTAAAAAGTACAACAAACACCGTGTGAAACAAACCACTAGATAATATAGTAATAATAACAAAAGCGCTCTTTAAAGGTAAAGGTTTCCCTTGCTCGAAAGCCAGTCGAATCCGACTCTAGGGTTGCGGTGCTCATCTCCGTTTCGAAGCCGAAGAGCCAGCGCTGTCCGAAGACGTTTCCGTGGTCATGTGGCCGGCATGACTAAACACCAAGGCGCACGGAACGCTGTTACCTTCCCACCAAAGTGGTACCTATTTATCTACTTGCAACATCTTGCTTTCAAACTGCTAGGTTGGCAGGAACTGGAACTAGAGACGAGAGCTCACTCCATCATGCAGCATCTGGGTCTCGAACTGCTGAACTACTGACCTTTCACAGCCTGCAGTTCAGCTTCTTAACCACTTGAGCTCTATCTGTCTGTCTGTCTGTCTGTCTGTCTGTCTGTCTGTCTATCTATCTATCTATCTATCTATCTATCTATCTATCTA
>NW_015176053.1:35970-37225 GCF_001447785.1 Gekko japonicus | reverse complement strand
GCCTTCCAATATTACGCGACGCAGAACAGAAACCTCTAACTGGGTTAAACAGCTGCCTCGTTCCTTTTCAGCTTGTCAAAATGGTTCTCACACACCCAAATCTTCAGGAATTTCCCCACCTAGAACTGGCAACCCTAACTGTATCTCTATCAGTAGAAACAGGGCTTTTTCCCCGGGGGGAACATGCCAGAACAGAGTTCCGGAACCTCTTTGACAAAATTCTTTTAAAAATGGTTTAAAGGGCATGAGTATACAGTACACGGATTGAAGGCTTCATTTTCCTCCTAAGAGTTCCGGCACCCCTTTTTCAAAACAAAGAAGCCCTGAGTAGAAATCCAAGGGGCAACTCTAGAGGCCCAAATGCCACCGAGCCCAGCAGTCAGTTTCAGATCCGTCTCTTTGGACTACATTTGCTGGAGCTGGAGCATCGAGAAGTGTCTCCCTTTGCCCAGGTAACCATCTGGCTGCACTACGCGTTTGCTTCCACCATGCCTAATGAGATGGTTAGACAGTGTCATCGATGCAACAAACATGAAATTGAGCAAACTTCAGAGGACGGCGGAAGACAGGAGGGCCTGGCGGGATCTGGTCCATGGGGTCGCGAAGAGTTGGACTCGACTGTGCGACTGAACAACAACAAAACCTGGCCAAAACGTCACGGCATCCTGGTTTCTGGTGGAGCCCTAGACCGAAGTCGGGATGAGGCCCTTGCCCCAGCTGGCCGCCTGCTGTCCCTGGCAGAGGCCCCACTTAACCTCCACACGGAGAGCCAGCCATGAGGTCCAGGCCCGTGGGAAGACTGGGCCGGCTCCAACCTGGGGGCTGAGGGATCTTACTCCAGATCCAGCTGTAAGCATTTCCTGGGAAAGAAAAAAATCTGGGTCAGCAATTTCAGAGCTCAGCCAGTGACTCAGGCCATGAGGCAAGAGGGTGACTCAAACTGGCCCCCCCGGGGACTTTGGAAGGACAGAAAGGAAGGTGGGGGGGAAGAGCCACCCCCAACCCCAGAGAGATTCCAAAGCTCTGACAATTTGTGACCGGACCAAGATAGGGGGCAGAGATAACCCTGAGAAAACTCTGATAACTCATAGATAACCTGACGTTTAGTGTAGTGGGCTGGTCAGAGCAGCATCAGGTTCGAATCCCCATTCTTCCTTGGAAGCTTACTAGGTGACCTTGGATCTCTCTCTCTCTCTCTCTCTCTCTCTCTCTCTCTCTCTCTCTCTCTCTCTCTCCTCCTCCCCTCCCTCATAGG
>NW_015176053.1:12789-35944 GCF_001447785.1 Gekko japonicus | reverse complement strand
GAGCAAAAATTCTACTTTGTGAGCTCCTGGCATTGAAGTTATGAGCAAGTGATTTGGCTGCAGCATAAATTAGTTTGCTCTGGAGCCATGCCTCCCTGAGCGAAGACAAAAATGTGTGAGCCGGAGGCTAAAAAACTGTGAGCTAGGTCACACTAAGTCAGCTTAGAGGGAACACTGCTCATAGGGTTGTTTTAGGGATGGCATGGAGGAAGAGAATGTCGGAAGCCACTTTTGGTCCCCGTTGGGAAGAAGAGGGCAATAGAAATGAAGTTCAATAAAGGGACTGGGCCCAGATGCCGAGGGGAGGTGGCCAGCTCTGCCTTGGAGACGGACTTGAAGATACTACTTAAGGGAGCACCATTCACAGGGCAGTTCTCCTGAGACAGCCCCACTGAAATGAGTGAGCCCTTCCAACTGGATTGTGGTCCTCTGTCAATCAGTCTCAAATTGTAGGTCAAGATCCACAAGAGAGCCAATTTGGTGCAGTGGTTAGGAGCGCAGACTCTAATCTGGGGGAACCGGGTTTGATTCCCCACTCTTCCGCATGCAGCTGCTGGGTGACCTTGGCGAAGCCACAGTCCCCTAAGAACTGTTCTCTCAGGAGCAGTTCTCTTAGAGGCTCTCTCAGCCCCACCTGCCTCACAGGGTGTCTGCTGTGGGGAGAGGAAGGGAAGGACACTGTAAGCCACTCTGAGACTCCAAGTGAAGCACAGGGTATAAATCCAACTCGTCTTCTTCTCGTTATCCAAAGCCCTGACCCTGGTAGGTCACAAGGTCTGGAAAGAGGGAGGAGGAGTGGAGCTGGGGGTAGATGGAGGCTCGATAGCAAATTTTGGTTTGTTTCTGCCTCCTATGCCAAAGGGCCATGAAATCAATGTATGTAGCACCCTGCCTTTCTCCCCAGTAGGGGCTTACATCATTCTCCTCTCGGCACCTTTAAGACCGACAAAGTTCTATTCTGGATAGAAGCTTTTGTGTGCCTGCATGCATGCATGCACGACTGACCCAAAGTCATCCAGTGAGCTTTCTTGGCATGAGCGGGGATTCGAACCTGGACCTTTAAGACCGACAAAGTTTTATTTTGGATAGAAGCTTTTGTGTGCACGTGTGCATGCATGACTGGCCCAAAGCCATCCAATGAGCTTCCTTGGCATGAGCGGGGATTCGAACCTGCCTCTTCCAGATACTCGCCCAACCCTGTTAACCCACAACATCACACCTGCTCTCAGTGCAGCTGCTTGCTCAGTAACTGCCATTTATTTAACAACACTCAACATGAAACGTCAAGGAGAAGCATGTAAGGCGTTTGGTGACCTGAGATTCTTGCGTTTTATGTTGGGGGGGATGGGAAGTAGCATAGACTTGCCTTGCAGGGGAGTCCTGAAGAACAGAGTAAGCTGAGAAACTTCAAAACATTGGAGAACTGCCATCCCATGTTTATTAGAGGAAGGATGATGCCCTGTGGCTTTTCTTCCTCGGGCATTGAACTATCTTGAAAGGGGTCCTCATTCCATGCAGCCAGCACAGTTGCAATACAAGATCTATCCAGGGAAGAATCGATTGTGCTCCCAGGCAGGGCTTTTTTGGTAGAAAAAGCCCAGCAGGAACTCATTAGCATAACAGGCCACACCCAACAGCAGAAACTCATTAGCATGTTAGGCCACACCCTGACAGCACATCCATATTAGGCCACACCCCCATGTTACCAGAAGTATGGTCATCCAGCCACACCCACCTTTTGCTTCTTATTCTGTTTACCTTGTTTGTTGTCAAAACCCAGGGCCTTTTTTTGTAGCAGGAACTCCTTTGCCTGTTAGGCCACACACCCCTAATGTAGCCAATCCTAATGAGTTTCTGCTGTTGGGTGTGACCTGTTATGCTAATGAGTTCCTGCTGGGCATGGCCAACTTGGGAGCCAGCCGGAACTCCGTTCCTGTGCGTTCCTGCCCAAAAATAGTCCTGATCCCAGGTATGAATTCTAGGAATTTGGATGCTGAGAAAATATCATATTTCTACAACACAACAGGTATGGATGTGCAGTGGAGCGAGAGAGAGAGAGAGAGAGAGAGAGAGAGAGAGAGAGAGAGAGAGAGAGAGAGAGAGAGACAGACAGACAGACAGTCATTACTGCACAGGGACATAATGCCTGACACTCTAATTCGTCTGGCTTTCTCTGTTCTTATAGTGCATTCCTAAACAAATCCACACCTTTCTAATTCAATTAAAGTCAAGGGGTTTAAAAGGTGTAATTTCAGGAATGGACTGGGCTGCAAATTAGGCATGGGCCATTGTTGTGGTACGTCGCCATCTAGTGATGAGAGAAAGTCTCTGCAGAAACAAGAAATCGGTGGGTTGGGGCTGGTGTTTTATGGCAATTTCTGAACGATTCCCGCAGAAGACGTGCATGCTTCCAGTGCATGCGCTCTGAGTCTCTCTTTTAAAAGAAAGGGCCACTGTGCATTTAGCACTCCACTGAGCAAAAGGGAAGCCTTCCTCCAGCAAATGTGGATCTTCTAAAGAAGAAGAACCCCCTTCCAGTCGAGAAGCCTCCTTGGTCTAGAAGGAAGCTGCAGGCTTTGCTCAGCGGTGTGGCAGGAGACAAGCCAGCATTTGGGATCAACATGGATACATTCTCTGCTAAATTCTGTTTTCTTTCAAAAACTAGACTTGAACATTGGTTAAAAATACAAAAAAGCTTAAAGCAGGGGTTCAGATATTATACCACGCTTTCCTCCTCCTCCAACATCATTCTCCCCTTCCTCCAGTTCGATCTTCAGAACAAACAACCCTGTGAGGTAGGTTGCTTTGCGAGAGAGTGACTGAACCAATGGCACCTAGTAGCAAGCTTCATGGAAGAGGGGGGGATTCAAACCTGTGTCTCCCAGGTGCACTTTCTCTGGGCAGGGACAGGTTCCCAGCATCCCCTTTGGGAGCTTGCAGACCTGGCCTTGTTCCCTTGCCCTCTCCTCCTTTGATACATGAGAAGAAGAAGAAGAAGAAGAAGAAGAAGAAGAAGAAGAAGAAGAAGAAGAAGAAGAGGAGATTGGATTTATACCCCCCCTTCACTACCCAAAGGAGTCTCAGAGCGGCTTACAAACTCCTTTCCCTTCCCCTCCCCACAACAGACGCCCAGGGAGGTAGGTGGGGCTGAGAGAGCTCAGACAGAAACTGCAGTTTTTCAAGAACACTTCTGACAGAATTATGGCTTGGCCAAGGTCATCCAGCAGCTGCGAGTGGAGGAGTGGGGAATCAAACCCGGTTCAAACTCAAACCTGAGTCAGATTGAGGTGACGAGAGAGGAGGTCCTAAAACTGATAGACAACTTAAAAACTGATAAATCACCAGGCCCAGATGGCATACATCCGAGAGTTCTGAAAGAACTCAAATGTGAACTTGTGGATCTCCTGACAAAGATATGTAATCTTTCCTTAAAATCTGCCTCCATTCCTGAGGATTGGAAGGTAGCTAATGTCACTCCCATCTTTAAAAAGGGTTCCAGAGGAGATCCGGGAAATTACAGGCCAGTCAGTCTGACGTCGATACCGGGTAAATTGGTGGAAACCATTATTAAGGAAAGAATTAGTAGGCACATAGATGAACAAAACCTATTGAGGCAGACTCAGCACGGTTTCTGTAAGGGAAGATCTTGTCTCACTAACCTGTTAGTGTTCTTTGAGGGGGTGAACAAACATGTGGACAAGGGGGATCCAATAGATATTATTTACCTTGACTTCCAGAAAGCTTTTGATAAAGTTCCTCATCAAAGGCTCCTAAGTAAGCTCAAAAATCATGGGATAGAAGGACAAGTCCTTTTATGGATCAAAAACTGGCTAGTTCATAGAAAACAGAGAGTGAGTGTAGGTGGGCAATTTTCTCAGTGGAGGGTGGTAAGCAGTGGGGTACCGCAGGGATCAGTACTTGGTCCACTGCTTTTTAACTTGTTCATTAATGATTTGGAGATGGGAGTAAGCAGTGAAGTGGCTAAATTTGCGGATGATACAAAGTTGTTCAGGGTGGTGAAAACCAGTGAGGATTGTGAGGCACTCCAAGGGGATCTGTCAAGGATGGGCGAGTGGGCGTCAACATGGCAAATGGGGTTCAATGTGGCCAAGTGCAAGGTGATGCACATTGGAGCCAAAAATCCTAAATATAAATACACATTGATGGGGTCTGAACTGGCAGAGACTGATCAAGAGAGAGATCTTGGAGTTGTAGTGGATAACTCACTGAAAATGTCGAGACAGTGTGTGACTGCAATAAAGAAGGCCAATGCTATGCTGGGGATTATTAGGAAGGGTATTGAAAACAGATCAGCCAATATAATAATGCCCCTATATAAATCAATGGTGAGACCTCATTTGGAATACTGTGTGCAGTTCTGGTCACCACACCTTAAAAAGGATATTATAGCTTTGGAAAAAGTGCAGAAAAGGGCAACTCGAATGATAAAAGGGTTGGAACACTTTCCCTATGAGGAAAGGTTAAGGCGCTTAGGGCTCTTTAGCTTGGAGAAATGACGACTGAGGGGTGACATGATTGAGGTTTATAAGATTATGCATGGGAAAGAGCAGGTAGAGAAAGAGGTACTTTTCTCCCTTTCTCACAATACAAGAACTCGTGGGCACTCCATGAAATTGCTGAGCGGTCGGGTTAGAACGGATAAAAGGAAGTACTTCTTCACCCAAAGAGTGATTAACACATGGAATTCACTGCCACAGGAAGTGGTGGGTGCTACAAGCATGGACGGCTTCAAAAGGGAATTAGATAAGCATATGGAGCAGAGGTCCATCAGTGGCTATTAGCCACAAGGTATAGATAGGGGCTCTGGGGCACGTGATGCTCTGTCTTCTTGGTGCTTGGGGGGGGCAACAGTGGGAGGGCTTCTAATGTCCTGGCCCCAGTGGTGGACCTCCTGATGGCACTGGTATTTCTGGCCACTGTGTGACACAAAGTGTTGGACTGGATGGGCCTTTGGCCTGATCCAACATTGGCGTCTCTTATGTTCTTATGTTCTCCCAGATTAGAGTCCGTGCACTTAACCACTACCCCAAACTGCTCTTCCTTGCTCCCTGCCAGCTCTCAGAACTTTAAACCACTAATATGGTCAACTGTAAACAACCCATCCACATGTTGACTCAGCCTCTGCTTGGCATGCACAAGGTCACGGGTTCAATCCCCGGCATCTCCAGGTAAAAAGGATCAGGTAGGAGGTGATGGGAAAGACCCTGGAGAGCTGCTGGCAGTCGGAGTAGACAATAGTGACATTGGTGGGTATCAGATGATTCAGGTGGGTGGCTGTGTTGGTCTGAAGCAGCAGAACAAAGTTTGGGTCCAGTGCCAACGAAGATCTTTTGGGGGGGGGCGGTACTTTTTAATATGTGCATGTGTGTGCATGTGGGTGGGTGTGCACCTGGAAGTCATGGTGACCTCTGGTGACTGACTCCTACTGGGGGCCTGGAGGATATTCAGAGAGGCGGCTGAATAAAGCCTGCCCTCGCCTCCTGCCTCTAGTATTCCTTGGAGATCTCCCATCCAAATACTTGCCAGGGTCGACCCTGCTTAGCTTCCGAGATCTGACAAGATCGGGCTTGCCTGGCCTATCCAGGTCAGGGCCTTGAAGATCAACATAGTTTAAATCCGGGTATAAGCTTTCATGCGCAAGCACACTTCTTCAGATATCTGAAGATGTGTGCTGAAGAAGTATCTGAAGAAGTGTGTTTGCACATAAAACTTATAGCTTGAATAAAACTTTGTTGGTCTAATAAAACTTGGTGGGTATTGTCTGATTTCGGGTCCGATTCAGTCCAAGGCAGCTTCACGTGTTCGTGTGTTATATTCTGAATGTATTTGTTATGTACCAGACTGAGACGTTGCCCACCGATGCAGCTGTGCTGCATAATGGGAGAGGCGAGGCCCACAATTACACGCAATGTTGCAGAAGATTCTGGGAGTGTAACTTTCAGATTGCGCCTGTGTGTCCATCATCTGGAAGTGGCATCATGAGGTCCATTGCAAATTGCAAAAGGAACTCGGGGAACCACTCATCTCATCTCATTCATTCATTAATTCATTCACACATACCCATCATAAGAGAACATAAGATCATAAGAGAAGCCAATGTTCGATCAGGCCAGTGGCCCATCCAGTCCAACACTCTGTCACACAGTGGCCAAAAGCACCAGGTGACATCAGGAGGTCCAGCAGTGCAGCCAGGACACTAGAAACCCTCCCACTGTTCCCCCCCCCCAACCACCAAGAACACAGAGCATTACTTGCCCAAGAGTTCCTACCTATACCTTGTGGCTAATAGCCACTGATGGACCTCTGCTCCATATGTTTATCCAATTCCCTCTTGAAGCTGTCCATGCTTGTAGCCGCCACCACCTCCTGTGGCAGTGAATCCCATGTGTTAATCGCTCTTTGGGTGAAGAAGGACTTCCTTTTATCCATTCTAACCTGACTGCTCAGCAATTTCATGGAGTGCCCACGAGTTCTTGTATTGTGAGAAAGGGCGAAAAGTACTTCTTTCTCTACCTGCTCTATCCCATGCATAATCTTATAAACCTCAATCATGTCAGCCCTCAGCTGTCGTTTCTCCAAGCTAAAGAGCCCCAAGCGCTTTAACCTTTCCTCATAGGGAAAGTGTTCCAACCCTTTTATCATTCGAGTTGCCCTTTTCTGCACTTTTCCCAATGCTATAATATCATTTTTGAGGTGTGGTGACCAGAACTGCACACAACACTCCAAATGAGGTCGCACCATCGATTGATACAGGGGCATGATGACACTGGCTGATTTGTTCTCAATTTATTTATTTATTTTATTTATTTTTAGATTTATAACCCGCCCTCCCCAAAGCGGGCTCTCGACATCCAAACAAAACATATTGGTACGAATACTGCCCCTATCCTACAGCTCCACTAAGCAAAGTTTGAAGCCTTCCTCCAAATGAGGTGGCTCTTCTGTTGGAACAAGGACCACCTAGGCTGTAGGAGACCTTCTCAGGCTAGACTAGGGCTCCTTGAAGGATGGTTGGTCAATGTGTCCTCGATGCTTCAAAGTCATCCTACGGGGAGTAATGTGAAGAAAGACTTCTCAGAAATATGCCCATTTTATTCAATGGGGCTTACCACCAGGAAAGTGTTCCTCACATTGCAGGCTTAGGTTATTTGTACAGTAGTACCAGGGTATGTTTTGGGATTAATTTTTTTTAAAATCATTTTGAAAAACAGAGATAGCATCAGGAGTCATCTCCTGCAGGAGCACACAGGAGCGGAGCTCCGGCAGTAAAGAGCCCAGGGGGTGGGCACAAGCAACAAGCCCCACCCCCTGCTCCCAGCAGCCCTCAGTCAGAGCAAGAAGCAGACAGGTAAGTTGCAGAGCCCCCCCCGGCCCCCCAGTCCAAAACAGTCCAGTGGCACCTTTAAGACCAAGTTTTATTCAGGTACAAGCTCTCCCTCCTCTGCAAGGACAGATCTGTACATCCCCCCCCCATAGCTAGCAATCCAAAACAGTCCAGTGGAGCCTGAGCGGTGGGTGTTGCCTTCGGACACAATTCCAGTGATGTCAGGGGGTGTGGCATATGCAAATAAGTTATGCTAAGGAGCTATGCTAATGAGCTCCTGCACCTCTTTTTCTACAAAATGACCCCTGGAAGCCTGATCCCCTGTACAGGATTGTGTGTGTGTGTGTGTGCACATTATGTGCCTTCAAGTTGCTTCCAATTTATGGCAACCCAATGAATTCAATGAGCTCCCCAAGTCCTATCGTTAATAGTCTTCTCCAGTCTTGCAAACTAAAGGCCGCGGCTTCCTTTATTAAGTCAATTCATCTCATGCTGGGTCTTCCTTTTTCTACTAGTGCCTTCAACTTCTCCTAATATTATTTATTTTTCCAGTGACTCTTGTCTTCTCGTGACCAAAGTACGATAGCCTCAGTTTAGTTATTTTAGCTTTTAGGGAGAATTCAGGCTCGCTTGTACAGGATTACTTATTACCATCGGTCTGGATCAGGGGTGGCCGAACTGTGGCTCGGGAGCCTCATGTGGCTCTTTCACACATATTGTGTGGCTCCCGGCAGGGTGGCTGGCAAAGCGAAGGGGAGGGTATGCCTCCCCGATCGGTCTTCCCTTCCCCAGCCAGTGTTCCCCTCCTTGGGTAGGCTGGAGGTGGGGGGGGGGCAGAGATAGAGAGCAACTTAACCTTTAAATGCATTCTCAAAGTCCCTCGCTCAAGCCTACAAATCTCATTGGACAAATAAATATCATTATCAATATCTGTTTTTACCCCTTTTGTTTTTTTATTTTTGGCAGTCTCATTAAATGTTAATAAAAAGCAAATCTGCATATTTTTTCAATAAAAACATGTGTGTAATAGTTCTTTGTGTCTTGCGGTTCTCAAACATCTGTCGTTTATTCTGTGTGGCTCTTCTGTTAAGCAAGTTTGGCCACCCCTGGTCTGGATCCATCCGCACAAAAGGCATTTAAGTTTACTTAAGAAGGGGTGTGTGTGTCATTTTTACTAAATCCTCCTCTGCACTGCGGACTCACCCATATTGTTCCTGAGGGTCTGCTGACGTCCAGGAAGAAGAACTGGGGGAGGGGAATCAGTGGGCTACAGTGGGAGGTAGGGTTGCCAACTCCAGGTTGGGAAATACCTGGAGATTTGAGGGGTGGAGCCTGAGGAGGGCGGGGCTTGGGGAGGGGAGGGACTTCAGTGGGCCATAACTCCATAGAGCCCACCATCCAAAGCGGCCATTTTCTCCAGGGGAAGTGATCTCTGGAGATTGGCTGTAATAGTGGGAGATCACTAGTAATCACTCGGAGGTTACTACAAAAAAAATAGAAGGAAAAAATCCTCTGTATAAATAAACCTCCAAAAAATACTCAAAGACATTAAATATAACACTCACAGATTATTTACTTAATCAACAATGACGAACACACAAAACAATTTCAATGCAAATCTTGAAATGCATATAAATAAACCATATAAATAAACCATGCCAATAGGCATATGGAGCAGAGGTCCATCCGTGGCTATTAGCCACAAGGTATAGATAGGGGCTCTGGGGCAAGTAAGGGCCAGTGCACTCTAGGCGAACGCCTAGTTCGCCTAGTGGGTGAGCTGGCCCTGGTTGGACTGGATGGGCCTTTGGCCTGATCCAACATTGGCGTCTCTTACGTTCTTCTTATGTTCTTAAGATCACAAGTTCATGAGTCACAGAGAAAAGGATTCAAATGCAAATTCGAAATTCAAAAGTCCACTCAATACACCAGTGGTGCTTCCGTGGAGTAGACTCCTCCGTCCCTGGAGACTTAAAGTTCTATTCATAGAGCAGCTCTGCAAGTTTAGTTCCAGCCGACGGGGCGAAGCGGTGCTGCGGCACCTTGTCTCGCCAAAACTTTATCCGAGATTGAACTGTAACATCTTCACAAGATCCAAAGTCACTGCATAATGAAATATTTCATGTCACTGCATTCTTCAAAATGATTGTGTGCTCAGTAGCGGGAGGTCTCCAGTCACCACCTGGAGGCGGTATAACAAAAAATGGCTAAGCAGTGGATGTAATAGACCATATCTGAAGAACACTGCGATTTTTAAGGAATATACACAAAATTCTATTTCAAATTACAGAAACCCCTCTTATTCTTTAAAGCTACAGTAGCAATGCTCCCTATAAGCCATGGAGTCTTGTGAGCAACGTTTTTACTTGGTGAGCTACTGGCATTCAAGATTTGGCTACTGCATAGATGAGTTTGCTCTGGAGCCATCCTTCCTGAGCCAAGACAAAAACGTGTGAGCCGGAGGCTGGAAAACTGGGAGCTAGCTCACACTAACTCAGCTTAGAGGGAAGACTGAGTACAAGTACAGATTGAATTTAAACATATGAATATATGTCTGGGAGTGCTCCTGGATGCCGCCTTAACAATGGAGGCCCAGGTAGCAGCCACCGGCAAGACAGCCTTTTACCGTCTACAGCTGATTAGGCAGTTGGTTCCCTTCCTCGAACGCAATAACCTGGCAACAGTGATCCATGCTATGGTCACCTCGAGATTGGACTACTGCAATGCTCTCTACATGGGGCTGCCCTTGTCCCAAATCCGGAAGCTGCTGTGCTGAGGGAGCTGCACTGGCTGCCAATAGCATACCGGATTCGCTTCAAGGTGCTGGTTTTGACCTTTAAAGCCCTATATGGCCAGGGGTCTGCCTACCCGAGGGACAGCCTTTCCCCACATGTTCCCCAGAGAGCACTGAGGTCGGGGACTCAAAATCGCCTGACTGTCCCTGGCCCCAAGGATGCCAGACTGGCTACTACCAGATCTAGGGCCTTCTCAGTGGCGGCTCCATACTGGTGGAACAAGCTCCCGGAGGACATCAGGGCCCTGTAGGACCTCTTACAGTTCCGCAGGGCCTGTAAAACAGAGCTCTTCCACCACGCTTTTGATTAGGAGCCGCCACCGAACGAGATACTGAACATCTATTAATGGCACTTTCTTTGGGATAGTCATACGGGGCCAACTACAACGATCGGCATCTGTACTGTATCGCTTGTATTTCATCTGCATTTTATATTTTATTGTTGAATTTTATGTTTTATTGTAAATTATTATTGTACGCCACCTTGAGCCTGCTTATCAGGCAAGGCGGGATAGAAATCGAAATTAATAAATAATAATAAATTATAAATAAACTATAATACGTTTATCTATGTATTTATTCAATTTGTATCCCACCTTGCCGGTGCAAACTGGCTCAAGGCGGCTTACACAAGTTAAAATACAATAAAATTTCAATACAAACAATTACATAAAGAACCAGTTTGGTGTAGTGGTTAAGTGCGCAGACTCTAATCTGGGAGAACCGGGTCTGATTCCCCATGCCTCCACTTGTACCTGCTGGATGACCTTGGGCAAGCCATAACTCTGGCACAGCTGTCCTTGAAAAAGAGCAGTTTCTGTCAGAGCTCTCTCAGCCCCACCTACCTCACAGGGTGTCTGTTGTGGGAAGGGGAAGTGAAAGGAGTTTGCAAGCCGCTCTGAGACTCCTTTGGGTAGTGAAGGGTGGGGTATAAATCCAATCTCTTCTTCTTCTTCTAAATATAAACCATGGCAACAGATGTCCCTGGTAAATCTTTGTTTGGACCCTTCTTCCGGCCGTAATCACATGGTAAAGCCAGGAAAGAGCTACGGGGACTAGCGCAGGACATGCTCAGGCACTTCTCCTCTGTTCCCAGTTGCACTCCACCACTCAAGCGTTATACCAAGCTAAGGAGCTCTGCCATTTCCCTTGACACTAAGGCCTACTCAGTGTTCCAACCGGCTCCACAAAGGCTTTTATATTGTAAGCTGTAATATAACCGGGGGCTGCGATGGCTCAGAGGTTAAGATGCTGAGCTGCAGACCAGAAGGTCTGTAGTTCGGCAGTTCGAGACCCCAGTGCCGCATTGACGGAGTGAGCTCCCGTCTCTGGTCCCAGCTCCTGCCAACCTAGCAGTTCAAAAGCAAGAAACTGCAAGTAGATAAATAGGTACCACTTCTGTGGGAAGGTAACAGCGTTCCGTTCATCTCGGTGTTTAGTCATGATGGCCACATGACCACGGAAATGTCTTCGGACAGTGCTGGCTCTTCGGCTTTGAAACGGAGATGAGCACCGCCCCCTAGAGTTGGATTTGACTGGCTTTCGAACAAGGAAAACCTTTACCTTTACTATTATATTATAGCTTTTTATGTTTGAATTTAATGTGTACTTGCACTGCATCTTTAAAGAATAGTTAAGAAGAGTTTTTTGTCATTTCAAATAGAATTTTGTGTACATTCCTTAAAAATTACAGTGTTTTTCAGATATAGTATACCACCCGGAGGTTGGCAACTCTAGTGGGAGGGAATCAACGAAAACCCCTCTTAAGAAAAAAAAAGGCATACGTTTTTCTTAGCAATATGATTAGATACAGGCCATTAGTCTGAAGACAGAGCTCACCCAAGGGCAGTCCATCTTTGCAACAGCCCTAGGAGATAAGTCATTCTAATCATTATGCTAAAGTTAGACAACTGAGACAGAGCGATTTGTCGGGCAGAGAGCCCAGGAACTGGGATCTGAACCAGGTCTCTCAGCTCCCAATCTAGCATTTTCTGCTGGTCACCTTAAAAGTCCAGGGGTTGCCTGGTGCCAGCATCGAGACACTGTCCATCAGCCTTCCGTTCACTGATTAAATGACCCCCTTTCCCCCCTCCTCAGCCCATTCCACGCAACCCGAGACCAGCGCTCCCTCTAAACTGTGGAGTCTTGTGAGCCAAAATTCTACTTTGCCAGCGACTGGCATTAAAGTCGTGAGTGACTGATTTGGCTACTGCATAAACTAGTTTGGTGTAGTGGTTTGGTGTAGTGGTTAAGTGCGTGGACTCTAATCTGGGAGAACCGGGTTTGATTCCCCACTCCTCCCCTTGCATCCGCTGGATGACCTTGGGCAAGCCACAGTTCTATCAGAGCTGTCCTTAAAAGGGCAGAGCTCTCTCAGCCATACTTACCTCACAGGGTGTCTGTTGTGGGGAGGGGAGGGGAAGGGAAAGGAGTTTGTCAGCCGCTCTGAGACCTCCAGTGAAGGGCAGGGTATAAATCCAATCTCTTCTCTTCTTCTTTGCTCTGGAGCCATTTTTCTTAAGCTAAGACAAAAATGTGTGCTGTAATGTATCCGCCATGACCACGTGCGCGACCGTTGGGCCATGCGGTCAAGCACAGGTTCATAGCTTCGTACTTTCGGACAAAGGCACAAGCGGATCCTGGCCTGCACCAATCAGGGGGCCGGGTACGCCGCCGAGAGCCTATGGGACTCTCGGCTACTGTATCAACCTATAGGTGAATTAGGGGGTGTGTTTTGGTGGTGGGTTCTGGGGCATATATACCGGCCTGCGTGCCGGTGTGTCTTGTCTTGTTCTGATCTAAATAAAGTACTCTTTGCTGAATCCCTCCACGTTTCCGAGTACTTTTCAGAACCGGAGGCTAAAAAACTGGGAGCTCGCTCACACGAACTCAGCTTAGAGGGAACAATGCCTGTGGGGGGCAACCCCCGCCCACATCTTCTGTTCTCTTCCCTTCCACTGAACTCATCCCCGCTAGAAGGCTGACAGGGGCATTTCAAAGCAGACCTCTCCAATGCAACAGGGCCTCCCACCCTCCCGGTTCCATTTAGCTTTTGAGAACAGCGTGTCCTCCTCTGAATCCCAGATGCCTCGCGTGGGGTCGCCGCCCTGTGTGGCCTGAAGGAGCCGAGGGCTGTCCCCACCCACCCGGGCCCTGTCCCCGGCTCAGCCAGGCCTCCCTCCGGCTGATCCCTGGATCACATGCTGGCGCTCTCTCGCCGCTCTGATCCCTTCCCGCACCAGTCCCCGCCGCTCAGCCATGGCCTCGCCGTCTCCGCGCACGGTGCTGATCACCGGCTGCTCCTCGGGCATCGGGCTGCGCAGGGTGGGCGTGCAGGGGGGGGAGGCGTGGCTGTCAGCTGGCCGGGGGCTCTCTTCGGTAGCCTGGGGTTGCCGATGGCGACAGCTGCCTTGGGAGGGGGGTGTCACACGGAGTTGCCCAAACGGACAGCAAGAACTGGGGTGCCTGAGAGTTCCCCCGCTGCGTCTCTGGATGCTCAGCCCGCAGAAACTGCAACTGGGGCATTAACTGCCTGTTCGCTGTCCGGCAGGATCCTCAGCAGGTCTACTCAGAATCGATGCTTCCTCTAAGCCGTGGAGTCTGTTGTGAGCAGAAATTCTACTTTGCGAGCGACTGGCTTTAAAGCTGTGAGCGAGTGATTTGGCTGCTGCATACATTGGTTTGCTCTGGAGCCCTCCTTCCCGAGCTAAGACCAAAATGTGTGTAAAAGGTAAAGGTTCCCCTTGCTCGAAAGCCAGTCGAATCCGACTCTAGGGTTGCGGTGCTCGTCTCCGTTTCAAAGCCGAAGAGCCAGCGCTGTCCGAAGACGTTTCCGTGGTCATGTGGCCGGCGTGACTAAACACCAAGGTGCACAGAACGCTGTTACCTTCCCACCGAAGTGGCACCTATTTATCTACTTGCAATTTCTTGCTTTCGAACTGCTAGGTTGGCAGGAGCTGGAACTAGAGACGGGAGCTCACTCCATCATGCGGCAACTCGGGTCTTGAACTGCTGAACTACCGACCTTCCACAGCCTGCAGTTCAGCGTCTTAGCCGGAGGCTAAAAAACTGTGAGCTAGCTCACGCTAACTCAGCTTAGAGGGAACACTGTTGAGAATCCTACTGAGGTCTACTCAATCGGGGCTGACTCCCGGAGAGTGTTCGTAGCGGGTCCTGGTTCATCTGGCACTTGTTCCTTCATTTCACTTTGTTGAGGTCCCGTCTTTGGGAACCCAAAGTGGCTTTCCTCGTTTCCCTCTCCTCTCTTGTATCCGTACAACAACCCTGACAGGTCTGCTAAGTGGAAAGGGTCTGACTGGCCCAAAGCCATTCAGGAAACATCCATGGCAGGGACTGCGCCTAGGAACCCACTGTAGCTTGGCGCCTACAATGCCCAGCCCGCAACACCCACCTTTGCAGTTGTTTCATGCCCAGAGGACTCTCCTAGCTGCATGGTCCAGCCCAGTCCAGCACCCACTTTGCCCCAAATGGCACTCGGCACCCGTGACTTGACCTGCCCGCTTTCCATTAGTCTTTGCCTGCAGCAGCTGTTCTTCCATAGACTGATTAACCAGTAGGCTGGCTCCCACCCCCACCCCCCCACCTCCAGAGATCTTGCAATCTCCTCCTTGACCCAGTCCCACTGCATCCCAGCACCAGCGCCCAGCTGGACAAGAGCCATTGCTTTTAACCCAGCAACTTGGCCGGCTGCAAACTCCGGCACTGTCCCAAGGACACTTGGGACAGGAGCTCCAGATGGCTGGAGGACTGGAGATGGAGCAAATTTGACCCAGCCGTGCTCTTCTTTGGTGCCGTGGTTAGGAGCGCAGACTCTGATCTGGAAGGGCGGGGTTTTGAATCCCCACTCCTCCCCATGCAGCTGCTGGTGGGACCTTGGGCCAGTCACAAGTTCTCTCAGAGCTGTTCTCTCATGTTCCTGTTGTCGTTGTTCAGTCGCACAGTCGAGTCTGACTCTTCGCGACCCCGTGGGCCACATCACGCCAGGCCCTTCTGTCTTCCGTCGTGCTCCGGAGTTTGCTTAATTTCATGTTTGTTGCATCAATAACACTCTCATGAGCAGTTTCTGTCAGGGCTCCCTCAGCCCCACCTACCTCACAGGCATGGTTCCCTCTAAGCTGAGTGAGTGTGAGCTAGCTTACAGTTTTTTAGCCTCCGGCTCACACATTTTTGTCTTCGCTCAGGAAGGATGGCTCCAGAGCAAACTAATTTATGCAGCAGCCAAATCGCTTGCTCACAACTTTCATGCCAGTAGCTCACAAAGTAGAATTTTTGCTCACAAGGCTCCACAGCTTAGATGGAACATTGCTCACAGGGTGTCTGTTGTGGGGAGGGGAAGGGAAAGGAGATTTTAAGCCACTCTGAGACTCCGTCGGGTAGTGAAGGGCAGGGTATAAATCCAATTTCCTCCTCCTCCTCTCCCTTTCTCCCGCCCCCCATGATCCCATCTACCTCATTCTGTTTATCAGAGGAGGGGGGAGTCTAAACAAGTCACACAGCCCCCCAGGGTTCATTAACTGGCTCCGGAAAGGACCGAGTCCAAAGGGCATCATAGACAGAGACAGAACCTTGAACCTCTGAGATAATGCAAGGCTGATACATTATCAGTAGGGTCCCCAACCTCCATGCCGGGCCTGGAGGTGTCCCGGAATAACAACTGATCCCCAGACTACAGAGATCTGTTCCCCCCAGAGGAAACGGCAGCTCTGGAGGATGAACTCTATGGTATCACATCCTTCCAGAGCACCCTTCCCCAAACTCCGCCTTTCCCAGGTTCTATCCCCAAATCTCCAGGGATTTCCCAACCCAGAATCTCCAACCCTAGCAGTTGGCCTTGGGGAGTTTCCCACCAGAGCCTCCCCTCCCTCTGCACCACCTCAGGCATCAGCCATGTAAAGGTAAAGGTTCCCTTGCTCGAAAGCCAGTCGAATCTGACTCTGGGGTTGCGGTGCTCATCTCCGTTTCCAAGCCGAAGAGCCAGCGCTGTCCAAAGACATTTCCGTGGTCATGTGGCCGGCATGACTAAACACCAAGGCACACGGAACGCTGTTACCTTCCCACTGAAGTGGTACCTATTTATCTACTTGCGATTTCTTGCTTTCGAACTGCTAGGTTGGCAGGAGCTGGAACTAGAGACGGGAGCTCACTCCGTCATGCAGCACACCTGGGTCTCGAACTGCTGAACTACCGACCTTCCACAGCCTGCAGTTCAGCGTCTTAACCACTTGAGCCACTGCAGCAATGCAAAAACCGCATGCAGGTTAACAGGCTGCAAAGTGGCATGGCAATATTTACAGATGCTGGGGGTGGGTTTCCCAAGCACATCACACCCTGTGGTGTGTGTGTTTGAGCCAGTAAGTCGCGGCTGACGTACAATGACCCCATAGAGTTTTCAAGGCAAGAGACGCTCAGAGGTGGTTTGTTATTGCCTGCTTCTGCATGCCGGCCCTGGTACGGTATGTATGTGCACATCAGTGTTCCCTCTAAGCTGAGTTAGTGTGAGCTAGCTCACAGTTTTTTCAGCCTCCGGCTCACACATTTCTGTCTTAGCTCAGGAAGGAGGGCTCCAGAGCAGACTAATTTATGTAGTAGCCAAATCGCTCGCTCGCGACTTTAATGCCAGTAGCTCACAAAGTAGAATTTTTGCTCACATGTGGGAACGGTGATTTTTCTGCGAGGCATGCCCGGAATGTCAATGTTCTCGCAGGAAGATTGGACATTAGTGCACAAAGCCTGCTGAGTTTGCTGAAGTCTTCTGAGAGTATAAACTTGGCTACAGTCGGGCAAGATAAGATGAGCTGTGGGTAAAGAACATTCTGTTAAGAATATACTGTGATCCTAGTTAGGGTCTTCGACTTGTAACGTTTTCACTGTGCAGGGCAGGGGGGGAGAAATGTGTGAGCCTGCTCTAATAAAACGCTGCTGACAGGCAGTTCGAGAGGGACAGAGAGACCGAGAGGGAACTGAGAACTTGGTCAGAGAGCTTCAACAGATCTGTGTGTTGTGTCGTTATTGAACCCTCGAACCTACACTCACAAGACTCCACAGCTCCCCGAAACCACACTCACAAAACTTTACAGCTTTGAGGGGGCATTTGGGCACATCTCTTTTTTTTTTTAGGTGCCATAGTGGCTAACGATGGCTGTGCCGTAGTAGCTCATGATGGATGTACAACATCCACAGCGTAAGTCCATGTGATGGTGGAGAAAAGCGCCATTGAGTTGCAGCCAACTTATGCCAACTCTGTGGGAATTTCAAGGCAAGAGACGCTCAGAGGTGGTTGGCCATTGGCTGCCTCTGCATAGCGACCCTGGACTTCCTTGGTGGTTCCCACCTCCAAGTACTAACCAGAGCCAATCCTGCTTAGCTTCCAAGATCTGCCGATCCATTATAGAGCTAGTGCCTTATGTATCAGGTCTTATTTATTTACTCCAGTATTTCTACTCTGTTTCCCCCCTCCCCAATGGGGACTCAAAGCATTTTTCAAACTACAAAGAGAGAGAGAGAGAGAGAGAGAGATGATTAAACGCCCCTTCCCCCAATGCTCCAGATCCTGGCCTGATCCTGGGTCCATTGAGCTAGCCAGTTTGTTTAGGGATGCAGTCCGTGCACCAAGGGCTACACACCAAGAGCCCTTCGGCTTGCATCTCCGGCCATGTCCAGCTTAAATTAAAGTGTTATGTATTGGGACTGGAACATTCCAGGTTTGTTTCTACCAGAGACTGGCTGAGCTTGGAGCTCTGGAACAATAGCCCACCAGGACTCTGGAGGTGGCCAATGAGGAATTGATGGTTCTGACAATGGCCTATCGTTGGTAGTTGTTTTGGGAAGTGGGTGGAGTCTGCATGCTATTTAAACAGGGCCGATGCCCTGGGTCTTTGTCTTGTTCTTGCCGAATCACTAATAAAGCAGAGACGATCACTAGGCTTGGGGTCAGACCATCCACGGAACCCAGCATTTAACAGGATGGCAGCCTCCCAGTGGGAACTGAAGATCCCCCGGGATTACAGCTCATCTCCAGATGACAGAGATCAGTTCCCCTGGAGAAAATGGATGCTTTGGAGGGTGGACTCTGGTGCATTGTACCCCACCGAGGTCCCTGTCCTCCCCAGGCTCCACCCCCAAATCTCCAGGAGTTTCCCAACCTGGAGCTGGCAACCCTACCCCCCCATCCTCCACTGTTGCCAGGGGGGATCTGGCAGCCCCAGTCCACAGAGCCAGCCAGTTTACTTAGGGGCTTTGCCCTTGGTGCACTGTATGCTCCCCTAAGCCTTTGGTTTGCACCTCCGGCCACAAAGAACCATAAAAAGGAAGGGACAGAAGCTTAGCCCACCTCTCACTCAGCTGGCGGAGATATCCCCAGCTTCCCTTCTCTTTTTAAAGAAATTCACAACTGCCTTGCTGGGTTGGATGGAGGGTTCATCTAGCCTCGGATTCTGTTTAAAGAATGGTTGGCCAGCCAAGGACCTCCAGGGACTCACAAAAAAAAGGCCAAGGACATGACGAAGATCATTATAATGAGCAACTGGTATCCGAAAGGTATACTTCCCCTGCACATGGGGGTTCCATTAAATTGCCATAAGTAAGAGCTGTCGAAAGCCTTGCTCTCTGTGCTTGCACTATCCTTTTAAAAAAGCAAATTAAACTAGTTAGCCACACCCTTGGGCATCACACAGACAGTATGTGTAGCGAAATGTTCCCATCTGCAGTCACACTGAAACAACAAACCATGCATGCACCATGTACACAAAACACTGCTGGGCTGGTCGCCACACTTTGGAAACTTGGAAACTTGTGAAGCACTTGCAAATGACGGGTTTATGCCAAATGCCATTGCCAAGTGGTTCTCATACTCTGTGGGAAGACCCAACGGCCCTCAGACCCAACGGCCCTCAAACTACCATGTACACAAAACACTGCTGGGCTGGTTGCCACTCTTTGGTAACTTGTGAAGCACTTGCAGATGACGGATTTATGCCAAACGCCATTGCCACGGGGTTCTCATACTCTGTGGGAAGACCCAACACGAGGTGGATGGATGCCAAGGAAACCACGGCCCTCAGTTTGCAAGACCTGAGCAAGGCTGTTAAGAACAAGACATTTTGGAGGTCATTCATTCATAAAGGTAAAGGTAAAGGTTCCCTTGCTCGAAAGCCAGTCGAGTCCGACTCTAGGGTTCCGGTGCTCATCTCCGTTTCAAAGCTGAAGAGCCAGCGCTGTCCGAAGACGTTTCCGTGGTCATGTGGCCGGCATGACTAAACACCAAGGCGCACGGAACGCTGTTACCTTCCCACCGAAGTGGTCCCTATTTATCTACTTGCAATTTCTTGCTTTCGAACTGCTAGGTTGGCAGGAGCTGGAACTAGAGACAGGAGCTCACTCCGTCATGCGGTACCCCTTTGTCTCAAACTACTGAACTACCGACCTGCAGTTCAGCATCTTAACCACTTGCTCTAAGTCAGGAGTGACTTGATGGCGCACCTAAAGATTGTGCTCCCAGAAAAAAAAATCATTTCTGGATATATAAAATGATACAGGTGAAACGTTAAAAGTACACATTTGCTTTGGCTCTCTGAACTCTGAGCAGGGCTGGCCTTTCTGGGACATGGGTAGGGGAATCGATTGTCAGGGCAAGGTAGTGGCGTCTGAGAATAAGGAGGAAGGGAGTGGGCAGGTGGAGGGTCAGAGGACCTTTTCCTGATTTCCTGTTTGGTACCGACAGCATCCCTCAAGCAGCGTCCCCCCTAAGGGTGTGCCTCATCACGCTGGTAGACCCATGATGGGATCTCCTGAGGTTTTCTTTCCCAAAAGCGGCAGCACAGGAGGAGAGCGATTCGGATCGATGCTGCGGCGACAAAGGAAGATGTTTTCTCGTCTTCCCCTCTGTGCCGTTTTCAGGAAGGAAATTACACATTATTAGCCTCAGAGGGGAGAAACAAGACAGATTGCCCTCCTTGTACCTGCCTCGCTTTCCGACAGAGACTAATCAGAGTTCCAAGGCAGGTGGTATTTCTTTCAGGAAACAACAGAGATATATTTTTTAAATCCCCTAAATCCATGGCACCCTGCCTTGGATGGCCCAGGCTGGCCTGATCTTTTCAGATCTCAGAAGCTAAGCAGGGTCGGCCCTGGTTAGTATTTGGATGGGAGACCGCCAAGGAATCCCAGGGTTGTTACGCAGAGGCAGGCCATGGCAGACCACCTCTGAGCGTCTCTGAGCTGGATGGCCCAGGCTAGACCAGTCTCATCATATCTCAGAAGCAAAGTAGGGTCGGTCTTGGTTAGCACTTGGAGGGGAAACAGCCAAGAAAGTCCAGGGTTGCTGCGGAGAGGCAGGCAATGGCAAACTACCTCTGTTAGCCTCTTGCCATGAAAACCCTATGGGGTCATCGTAAGCTTGCTGTAACTTGATGGCACTTTACACACACACACCACTCCATGACCCCACACTCAAATTGCGCCACCCCCATCCACTTAGTTTGACCTCTCCCTACTATCATTTAAAAACCGTATCTCAACAAACACAATGTCCGGAAACTTTAATTATAAAAAAGGGGAAGAAGGACAAGTAAGAGTCTGTGGTCCGTTGGCCATACCAAACCAAGACTAGTTCTAATGGGTGGAAATTACAAGGGAGTCGTTACCGGCTAAATATCAGGGGGAACTTCCTGACTGTAAGAGTGGTTGAGCAGTGGAACGGACTGCCTTGGGAGGTGGTGGATGCTCCTTCGCTGGACGTTTTCAAGCGGAGGCTGGACGACCATCTTTCGGGTATGTTATAGGGCTATCTTTCAGCTATGCTCCTGCAGAGTGCAGGGGGTTGGACTAGATGACCTGCAAGGTCCCTTCCGACTCTAACATTCTATGATTCTACGATTCTAAGAGTCTTAGCCTACTTGAGAAACAGTGTACAGACGGAGGGTCAAAATAGCATGTAATATTTATTATTTATTTATTTATTTGACTTATATCCCGCCCTTCTTCATGGGCTCAGGATGGCTGATTGATAGGAGGAAATTGCCATACATAACAATAAAAACCAGATAAAACAATCGATTACATTTACATTTAAAATCGGTGCTCGCAAAACAACATCCAAGATGGGGTCTCCAATACAATGTTTCAAAATTCTACTAGCTCTACTTGATCAGTCTGCGCTACGTCCGTTCTTCCGTTCCAGGGCCAGCTCGCATTGCCAAAATTGGTCGCGCGGTGATGGTACAGTGATGGTGGCAGCTCTTGCTCAAAAGCCTGGCGGAAGAGCTCCGTCTTGCAGGCCCTGCGGAACTGCATAATATTGAGAATCTGTAGCCATCTATTGATCGATCGATTGGACTTTCATCCTGCCTTCCCCTTGCAATTTAGCGGCAAAAACCGAATAAGGGGAGGGTTGGTATTGATCAGGGCCACAATGCTGGGGAAGAAATGGATTAACTCCAGGGCTAGTGTGGCTGGATGACCACACTTCTGGTAACATGGGGGGGCAGCCTAATATGTTAATATGCTGTGCTGTCAGGGGTGTGGCCTATTATGCTAATGAGTTCCTGCTGGGCTTTTTCTACAAAAAGAGCCCTGATTAACACTTTCCCCCATGTTAATTCCCACACTGAACTGCTCCCTCCATATGGGGGTGGGGGGGAAGTACCTATATTATGTTGGGGGAAAGTACTGTCATTCAGAGCTGACTTACGGCAACCCTGTAGGGTTTTAAAAGCAAAAGACATTCAGAAGGGGGTTTTGTCCTTGCCTGCCTCTGCACAGCAACCCTGGACTTCCTTGGTGGTCTCCCATCCCAATACTCACCGGGCCCAACCCTATTTAGTTTCTGAGATATGATGAGATTGGGCCAGCCTGGGCCATTGAGGTCAGGACCCCTGTATTGTACCAGTCTCTATGGTTTTTCCTAGTGGGGCTTAAAGCAGGGATTGTAGATTGGGAAAACGTTGCAGGAGTCGGAAGACTTCAACCCCTTTTCTCCAGTGCTGCGGTTCCGATCCATACTCTCTGCTACTGCTTTTTGCAGCTAAATGGCATGACCGGGCACCTGAAGATAGGTCCCGGAGATCGTATATAGTTTGAGGATCCTCCCCTTTCAAACTCTTGCTTCTTTCTGAACTTTAGAGATGGCCTCCAGCAAGCAACTGTCACCCAGTTTCATCTCCCCTCATTTAGAATATGGAGATAATAATGCTGACCCGCCATACAGGCTTGTTCTAAGAGTTAATAAGATGAACTTCCACATGAGAGGGCAGTCAGCCTCTGAATCCCAGAGCCAGGAGGCAACGTCAAAGAAAGGCCTCAGCCTCTCTGCCCTGTTGCTGGCCCTCCAGAGGAATTGGTTGGTCACTGTGTGAGACAGGATGCTGGACTAGATGGACCACGGGTCTGATCCAGCAGGGCTCTTCTGATGTTCTTAGTGTTCACAATGTACGGTGAATGCTCTGAAGGCAGGAACGTTTCCATCATTATCATTACTGCTTCCAGGGGTCATTTCGTAGAAAAAGAGCTAGGGGAACTCATTAGCATAAGTCATTAGCATATGCCACACCCCCTGAAATCAGGGGGCCGGCGGTGGACCTGCAAGGCCAGCGGGAGTGCGAGGAAGCCCCGCCAAGGCCCTCCCTGGCCCCAGGCAGGCCGCCTCTCTGCCCTGTTGCTGGCCCTCCAGAGGAACTGGTTGGCCACTGTGTGAGACAGGATGCTGGACTAGATGGACCACGGGTCTGATCCAGCAGGGCTCTTCTGATGTTCTTAGTGTTCGCAATGTACAGTGAATGCTCTGAAGGCAGAAACATTTCCATCATTATCATTACTACTTCCAATGTGCATGATCCTAGTTTTGCTTCCCAGACAGCGTACACAAAGTCTATCTGTAGGACAGAACCACACGTATGAGATGCATAGTGCTCTTGGAAACAAGAATATTAACACTCCCACTGGCAGCTGGGCCTCCTTTCACCCCCAACCTCACCTGCACAGAGCCGGATTAGCTACAGCCG
>NW_015176053.1:9264-12730 GCF_001447785.1 Gekko japonicus | reverse complement strand
GAATTAGCACAATGGCTCTGAAGCAGCTTAGAATGCGAGAATCCTCCGTTGGGCTCCTCTTGACCTCTGGCAAAGATTCAGCTTCTTTTGCCTCCAAGCCAGCAAGTCTGTGCTCTGGCATATCAAAGGCTACAGCAGGTAAGACCAGTAGGGGGAGCTCTAACCACTACCCCCACACACACTAGAATTGCCAGGTCTGGGTTGGAAAATACCTGGAGACTTTGGAGGTGGATCCAGGAGAGGGTGGGGTTTGGGGAGGGGAGGGGCCTCAGCATGGTACAATGCCACAGAGTCCACCCATCAAAGCAGCCGTTTTCTCCAGGGGAGCTGATCTCTGTCAGCTGGAGATCAGTTGTGAAGGCGGGAGATCTCCAGGCCCCACCTGGAGGCTGGCAACCCACCCCACTGTTTTAACCCCCAAGTTGTTGCTCATTGAGGACTAGAGACTTGGGGAAGCCTGCCCGTCCGCTCAGATAGTAGTCTCCTTCCTTGAATGTTCAGCTTTCATTTTTAACTTAATAAAGATCTCAGGGGGGGAAATAGGGCTCTGTTCTGCTCAATTGCTCAGGAAGGGATAAATCTGCTTCCAGTTTACCTGAGCCCTTAGAGTTGCCAGCCTCCATATGGGCATAATCAACAAATTACAAAAACCATGAAATTATGACAACCTTAACACTTCAATATTGTCTTCTTAGAGTGCACATATCTCCACAACAGTACGTAGCTTAGTCACAATAGATAATTCATGAGCATTATCAACAGTCCATTCTTAACTATTCGTATGATGAATGAAAGGGCCCGTAAATACTCTTCCCAAGATAAAAGAGCTTGTGCTGTCGTAAACGGTCTTCTGTCCTTTGTTCTTTCAAAAATCGTGATTGTGTGTGATGTGTGGGCATTCTAATGCAGCCTCTGTTCTGCCCAATTGCTCAGGAAGGAATAAATCTGTTCCCAGTTCCCAGTGTTCTGGCCTTTACCTGAGCCCTTCGGGTTGCCAGCCTCCAGGCGGGGCCTGGAGATCTCCCAGAAATCCAGCTGATCTCCGGATGGCAGAGATCAGTCCCGCTGGAGAAAATAGCCACTTTGGAGGGGGGGGGCTTTATAGCATTATTTCCCACAGAGGTCTCTCCCCTGCCCTCCCCAAGAATCCCCCCCCAAAAAAAAACCTCCAGGAATTTCCCAACCCGGAGATGGCAACTTTACCTGGCACACTTTACAAATGTTTTTTTTCTCTTGAAGGTGTGACATGATTCTTTGTTGATTAGACTGCATTGGACAAATGGGCTCAGGATAACCATAGGTTATGCCACAATAGATATACAAGGTGCTCCCAGAGTATTAATGTCTTTACAAAATGCTATTTCCTTTTTAAAAAATTAAAAACACCTTGCCTGAATAGCTCAGATTAGCCTAAGCTCATGAGCGCTTGGGAGCTAAACCGGGTTGGCCACAGTTAGTACTTGAATGGGAGGAGGGGTCATTTTGTAGAAAAAGAGGTGACGGAGTAGCATAACTCATTAGCATAACTTATTTGCATATGCCACACCCCCTGACATCACTGGAAGTGTGTCAGAAGGCAACACCCACCGCTCAGGCTCCACTGGACTGTTTTGGATTGCTAGCTATTGGGGGGGGGGGACGAGCAGATCTGTCCTCACAGAGGAGGGAGAGCTTGTACCTGAATAAAACTTGGTCTTAAAGGTGCCACTGGACTGTTTTGGACCAGGGGGGTGGGGTGGGGTTCTGCAACTTACCTGGCTGCTTCTTGTTCTGACTGAGGGCTGCTGGGAGCAGGGGGTGGGGCTTGTTGCATGTGCCCGCCCCCTGGGCTCTTTACTGCCGGAGCTCCACTCCTGTGCGCTCCTGCAGGGAATGACCCCTGAATGGGAGACCACCAAGGAAGACCTGGGCTGCTATGCAGAGGAAGGCGATGAGCAGCCACCACTGCTTGTCTCTCTCGCCTGGAATGCACCCTGGATGGGGTTGCCATGAATCAGTTGCAACTTGTCCGTAAGTTGTTCTTCCTGAATTGATTAGGTTGTTTTGTCCTTATGCTTTGGGGTTTCCTATTGACTAATGATGCACTGCTTCTCGTTCAAGTCTTGGGCCTCCTGCTGCCACAGAAGATGTGACGATGGGCTTGTGTGCTCTCTCCCCATGCAGTCATCGCCACCATGCGTGACTTGCGCAAGAAGGACAAGCTGGAGGAAGCTGCGGGGGACACGCTCAACAGGACCCTGTTCATCCAGCGCCTAGACGTCTGCAGTGATGAGTCTGTGGCCGAGTGCATGAGCAGTCTTCCTGAGAAACGGGTGGATGTGCTAGGTAGGACTTTGTATTGGGTTAAGGGTAAAAAAAAAGAAACCATTTGCCTTGGAAGCACAGAAGCTTCATGCAGAGTCCCCGATCCTCCACGTTTCCCGGTTAAGGGGGAAATGCTGTTCAAACAAATTGCAAAGATGGCCTGACTCCAATGGTAACGAGATAAAGAAATCCTACTTACAAAAACAGAAGCACGTCTTACATGACATATTCATGTAGGTACATTTAACGCATTGTGAACAGATAGACTTCCAAACGGTTAACTTGCTACAACTCCAAGCCCAGGAAAGAGAGAGAGAAGAGGGGTTCCATGGAAGATGAAAGAGAAGGCAAGGAAGGGCCAAAGAAACTCAACATCTAGCTGATGATCTAACTGCTAAGTCTATCCCCGTGAGAGAATTCTCTTAACAGTTTCCCTCCCATATCCTCATGCATGCAAAGTTACAATATCCAGCAGTTTTAAGTACATCAAATCTGCTGTGTACTGAGTCAGGCCCTTGGTCTACCCAACTCAGTATTGTCAACTCTGACTGGCAGTGGCTATCCAGGGACTCAGACAGAGGTGTTTTCCTCACCATCTACTCCAAGACCCTCTTAAAGTGGGAATTGATTGAACCTGGGATCTTCCACAAGCAAAACAAATGCTTTCTGAACTAGGGTTGCCAATCTCTAGGGCCTGAAGTTCTTCTGGAATTACACTGGATCTTCAGACTCTAGAGATCAATTCCCCTGGGGGAAATGGCAGCCTGTGGAACCATAGAGATCACACCTCCACAGAGCCCCCTCCTCTTAAACCTTGTCCAAGCACTGCCCCCCAAATCTCCAGGGATTTCTCAAGCCAGAGTTGGCACCTTCAATTGAGCCACAACCCCTCCCTTAAGAGGGCTGATACAGATAGGAAGAAAGTAGAATGCTACATGGGAGAACAGTAGTGGGCGCTCTCTGCCCATTTAACCTGAAAATGCACTTCCTTCACACTGCACCAGCATGGACTACCAAAATAATAAGCAGATGGGGTCATTTCCTGCAGGAGCGCACAGGAGCAGAGCTCCGGCAGTAAAAAGCCCAGGGGGTGGGCACATGCAACAAGCCCCACCCCCTGCTCCCAGCAGCCCTCAGTCAGAGCAAGAAGCAGCCAGGTAAG
>NW_015176053.1:3940-9088 GCF_001447785.1 Gekko japonicus | reverse complement strand
GTGATGTCAGGGGGTGTGGCATATGCAAATAAGTTATGCTAATGAGCTCCTGCACCTCTTTTTCTACGAAATGACCCCTGATAAGCAGTAAATGGCACAGATAATCAGACAATAGGTGATGGAGACCCACTGCTCATCAGAGTAGGCAAGACTGACCTTGTTAGACTAAGGTCTGCCTGGGTAGACATGGGAGGGGAGGAGCTGTGGCTCGGTGGTAGAGTATTGGCTTGGCATGCAGAAAGTCCCAGGTTCAATCCCTGGCATCTCCAGTTAAAAGGACCAAGTGGTAGGTGATGGGAAAGACCTCCACCTGAGACCCTGGAGAGCCCCTGCCAGTCTGAGTAGACAGTTCTGACCTTGATGGACGAAGGGTCTGATTCTATATAAGGCAGCTTCATGTGTCTCTTCATCATACCAACGAAACTTCTAGGAGGACCCCAGATTCTTTGCAAAAAGACCTTTATCATAAGAAAAACCCTACCACTGCTCCTGAGCTATCAGGAGAACTTTCAGGAACCTTGCTCAGTTTCCTTAAAACATTTCCACGCATTTTTGTCATAAACACTTCATATTTTTGGGTTAAGGTCACTGTGTACAATTTCCCCCCAGTTCCTTAACGGCTAATTTTTTAAAGACTGGGAATTCCATTCAGGCGAGCTAAATAGGTGAGCCGTCAAGAATTCACTGGAGAGCTGCCCTTGATGTCGCAAGAGCTGGTTTACTCACTGGCCAAAATGGACATCCCTCAAAGGTTGCTGCCGCCATCTTGCTATGCCTGGGGTTGCCTCTTTCAAGCCTAAACTGGTCCTTGCATCCTGACCATTGCAGTTTCCAGTTGCTAAGTACCGTCCATTATGACATCATCAATGATGCTGCTGTTGGCTAGCAACCCCTTTCTCTAGATCTAGCAACATGGCCCCATCAGAGGACAGCAGGCATGCATCCACCCAGGGTGGCAATGAAAGCAGGCAGCAGGTGAATTGACCTGAGGATCTATCCGGGGGGTGGGGGAGGAAAAGGAAACATTTTTAAGCTGAGATGGGACTTGAAAGCTTTTCCTAATGGCTCAAGCTAAGTTTTACTGCGTTACCTATAAAAGACCTTCCACCTGTCTGGTATGGGAAAAAATGGTTTTTTTAAGTAAGCACGTAAAATCGGCATCACCTTCAAAACCCTGGGTCATCTGTACACCTCCAGCCATAATCTAGGACAAGGTGGAGGCCAACAGCCTCTTGGGTGTAACAAGGACTGTCAAACTCCAGGTGGGGAGATAGAGGTGCCAGCCTCCTGATGGGACCTGGGGACCCCCCAGAATTAGAGCTCATCCCCAGACTACAGAGATCAGTTCCCCTGGAGAAAACGGATGCTTTGAAGGGTGGATTCTGTGGCCTTGTACCCCACTGAGGCCCCTGTCCTTCCAGGCTCCACCCCCAAATCTCCAGGAGTTTCCCAGCCTGGATCTGGCAACCCAACAACCCCGCCCCATGCTGGTGGCCGGGAGGGGGGACCTGGCAATGCTGTGGGGCTTGGAGTCCTCCCAAAATTACCACTGACCTCCAGACGACAGAGATCAGTTCCACCTTCCCTATTAGGCTTGCCAAACTCCTGGAGTCCTCCAGGAGTTATCACTGATCTCCAGACGACAGGATCATTGGTTCACTCAGAGGAAACGACAACTTTGGAAGGTGGGCCCTGTGGCCTCGCAGAGCTCCCTCCCCAGGCTCCACCCCCAAATCCCCAGGAATTTCCCAAGACAGATTTGCTAACCCTACCCAAGCAAGCCAGTTTAGTGTCGTGGCTAGGAGCACGGATTCTAATCTGGGGGGGAACTGCGTTTGATTCCTCACTCCTCCACATACAGCTGCTGGCATGACTTTGGGTCGGTGACAAGTTCTTTCAGAGCTGTTCTCTCCAGAGCAGTCTTCAAAAGAGCTCTCTCAGCCCCACCCACCTCACAGGGTGTCTGTGGTGGGGAGGGGAAGGGGAAGGAGATTGTAAGCCGCTCTGAGACACCTTCGGGTAGTGAAGGGCGGGGCAAAAATCCAATCTCCTCCTCCTCCTCCTCTTCTCCTCCTCCAGGAATTTCCCAATCTAGAGTTGGCAACCTTAAGTGGAACCGACAGCTGCCTGAATCTCACCAAAACACTTGCCTGAAATAACTATTACCAACCCAAGACAGATGTGGAATAACAATTTATTAAACTAGGAAATGTATACGCCTCCTCTCCAGGGATCTGCTAGAGGGCACTTACAATAAAAACTATAAAAGAAAACAGCGTAAAACAAAACAAAGCCATTAAAAAGCTACCATTAAAAGCACACAGAGACATTAAAAACAAGACAGGGGTGTAAAAACACAATCTCTCACACAATGTATCAAACAGCCTAAAATGATGCCGATAAAGCAGCCCTGAGGCCAGAAACAAACCATAAAGGCGCTAAAAGAGATTACAAACTCTTCAGTTAAAATAAATGTTTTAGCCTGGCACCTAAAGGAAGGCAAGGCAGGCACCAGGTAGGGTTGCCACTTGCCAACCCTCAAGTGGGGTCTGGAGAATTCCCAGAATTACAACTGATCTCCAGAGGAGAGAGATCAGTTCCCTCCCATAAAAATGGCTGCCTTGGAAGGTGGACTCTGTGGCATTATACCTTGCTGAGGTCCCTCCCCAGGCTCCACCCCCACATCCCCAGGAACTTTCCAAACCTGAGTTGCCAACCCTAGAGGGGAGACTCAAGGAGAAGGGCATTCCGAAGGAGATGGGGCCACCACTGAAAAGACCCTGTCTCTGGTAGCCAACTAGGGTTGCCAGCTCTGGGTTAAGAAATACCTGGAGGTTTGGAAGGGTGGAGCCTGAGGGGGGCAGGGCTTGGGGAGGGGAAGGATCTCAGTGGGGTGTAATGCCATTTTCTCCAGGGGCAGCCGATCTCTGTTGTCTGGAGACCAGTTGTAATGCCAGGAGGTCTCCAGGCCCCACCTGGAAGTTGACAACCCTACCTATACTGGCAGAAGCACAGAGGCTTGAGGATTCTACCTGGTGGGCTGGACAATAGGGCAGTCCTTCAAGTTCCCTGGCCCCAAGCCTTTTGGGGCTTTAAAAGTGTGTGGAAGCAGAGGAGCCACCATGTTTGGATCCTATGTGGAACAAATGGAGTTCTGCTAGAGCCAAACCTCCTCCCTTCCACTCTCTCAGTTGAGTTTTCTATCTTCCCCCCAACCTTAGTGATCAGCTCTCCTTTATTAGTGATTCAGCAAGAACAAAAAGCCAAAAAGCCAGGGCAACTGCCCTGTTTAAATAGTATGCATCTCCACCCACTTCCCCAAACAACTACCAACGATAGGCCATTGTCAGACCAATTAATTCCTCATTGGCCACCTCCAGAGTCCTGGTGGGCTATTGTTCTAGAGCCCCAAGCTCAGCCAGTCTCTGGTAGAAACAGTAAATGTTCCAGTCCCAATACATAACAGCTGTGAAGTCTTGTGAGCAAAAATTCTACTTTGTGAGCTACTGGCATTAATGTTGGGAGCGAGCAATTTGGCTACTGCATAAAGTAGTTTGCTCTGGAGCCCTCCTTTCGGAGCTAGGACAAAAATATGTGAGCCGGAGGCTAAAAAAAATCAGTGAGCTAGCTCACACTAACTCATCTTAGTGGGAACACTGCTCCTCCACCCCAAATGTGCAAAATGAGGAACAAAGACTGATGCAAAAGCAGGGAATCAGCATAGATCCCCTTTCCTTCCATTTATGACTGATAGCTTTCAAGTGGGGCCTGGAGATCTCCTGGAATTACTACTGATTTGATTTATACCCCGCCCTTCACTACCAGAAGGAGTCTCAGAGTGGCTTACAACCCTTTTCCCTCCCCCTCCCCACAACAGACACCCTGTGAGGTAACGGGGGCTGAGAGAGCTCTTTCCAGGACTGCTTTTGACAGAACAGCTCTGAGACACCTTGTGACTGACCCAAGGTCACACCAGCAGCTGCGTGTGGAGGAGTGGGGAACCAAACCCGGTCCTCCCAGATTAGAGCCTGTGTTCCTAAATCACTACACCAAACTGGCTCTCAAGGAAGAGGAAAAGCAGCAAATTAATATGGTTGCCAACCTCCAGGGGGTTGCGGGAGATCTCCCCCTCTTACAACCGATCTCCAGGTAACAGAGACCCGTTCACCTTGAGAAAATGGTGGCTTTGGAAGGTCAGGGCTTGGGGAGGGGAAGGATCTCAGTGGGGTGTAATGCCATTTTCCCAACCCAAAGCTGGTATTTCCCAACCCAAAGCTGGCAGCCCTACAAATGAAGGCACTTGGGAACTTACTTAACCATTTCATGATGACCATATGGAATAGCCCCTGCAGGAGACAGTGGGGGGAGGTAAGGGTGCACAGTCCAAAGGCAGGCAATCCTGGGCAGGCCGTAGGGTTGCTGAAAAGCACGCAGACGGAGAGTGATTTCAGCAAAGCGTACTTTATTCAGTCAGGAACAAGACGACTTTGGCCAGCTCGCAGGCTGGCTTATATTCCCTCAGAACCCACCACCCAAAACACCCCCCACTTCCTGATAGGTTATTTACAGTGGCCAAGAGTCCCACTGGCTTCTCAGCCAGGAACCTAGCCCTCTGATTGGGGCGGGCTAGGATCCACCTGGTCCATTGTCTCTAGGAGCGAAGCTTGAGGTTTGTCTCTGGACAAGTCTGGACATGTCCGGACTTGTCAGGACTTGATACACTACAGTTGCCAACTCTGGGTTGGGAAATACCTGAAGACTTTAGGGGCGGAGCCTAGGGACAGCAGGGTTTGGGGAGGGGAGGGGCCTCAGCAAGGTATAATGCCATAGAGCCCACTCTCCAAAGCAGCCATTTTCTCCAAGGGAACTGATGTTGGTCATCTGGAGATTAACTGCAATAATGGGAGATCTCCAAGCCCCAGCTGGAGAATGGCAACCCTAGCAGGCCATTGGAGGGTTTTTGCTGTCTTGTATCTCCCAACCAGGTAGCACGGCTGCTGAAGAAAGCCATTTAGGAGGGCAAAACCAAAACTGTCCTTTGACATTTTCCCCACGACATTATTGGATACCTTATTGGTATTACTCATGCTTTAGGTACCAAAACGTTTGGAGGACCATAATATCTCATTTCCGGGGAAGGTCAGATCA
>NW_015176053.1:0-1252 GCF_001447785.1 Gekko japonicus | reverse complement strand
GGGCTGGCGGGAGGGAGGGAGACAGAGGAAGCAGAGAGACCCACTGAGCCAAAAGGGACGTTTCTTCAAACTCTTGTCTTAAGCTCTGCAGGTTAACAGGACCTTAAAAGGTAAAGGTTCCCTTGCTCGAAAGCCAGTCGAGTCCGACTCTAGGGTTGCGGTGCTCATCTCCGTTTCAAAGCCGAAGAGCCAGCGCTGTCCGAAGACGTTTCCGTGGTCATGTGGCCGGCATGACTAAACACCAAGGCGCACGGAACGCTGTTACCTTCCCACCAAAGTGGTACCTATTTATCTACTTGCAATTTCTTGCTTTCGAACTGCTAGGTTGGCAGGAGCTGGAACTAGAGACGGGAGCTCACTCTGTCATGCGGCACCCGGGTCTCGAACTGCTGAACTACGGACCTTCCACAGCCTGCAGTTCAGCGTCTTAACCACTTGAGCCACCGCAGCCGTTCAGGTCTCTGACTCCCTTGGCGATTCCTTCCTGCAGCTATCCCAGGCAACTTGCAATCCTTTGCCCCCCCCCCTCCAGATCCACAATTAGAAACCTGTCTGGAGCGACAGCAGCCAGGGGGTGGGTGGGGAGGTGACGCATTTGTAGGACAGAATCAAACAATAGCATGGAAAGGGTGGCTGTTGTTGTCAGCCGTTCAGTCGTGTCCGACTCTTGGCGATTCCGTGGGCCAGCTCTAGTCTCCACGTTTTCCGATCTCGTACCATTTCTTTGAGTCGTTCCACACTCAGGCTGGTGTCGACTTTTATGCTGTCCAGCCATTGTGTCCTTTGGCGGACCGGTTTCCTTTTGCTGGTAACCAATCCAGGCATAATTGCTTTTTCTAGTGAGTTCTTCCACATGACGTGGCCGAAATAAGTCCGTCGCAGTTTTGTGATTTTTCCTTCCAATGGCATGTCTGGTTTTATGTGTTCCAATACTTGCTTGTTTGTCATCTTGAACTCCTACTTCTTGATACTCTCATAAGCGGGGCTTTGAAAACCCATATTTACCAAGATAATGTTCAGTCCCACATGACTCAATGGCTAGGCTGAATTTTTGTCTTTTATTGCAAAGCTCCAGACTTCCATATAATGGGTGCCCTTTCCTTCCAATCCCTAAACGCCAAATTACCTATTTTCCCCCACAGCTTTATATACAGCCACCCACTTCCCCATTAACTTGCTCTCACTGCTTCAGCTTAGTCAAGGATCCGACAATCTATTGCAGCGGTTTACACCGCTTTTGAGCCTGTGGTCA
>NW_015176052.1:237881-253037 GCF_001447785.1 Gekko japonicus | reverse complement strand
TGGGCACACAGTGAAATTGCTAAGCAGTTAGAAGTACTTCTTCACCCAAAGAGTCGGGTGAACAGTCGGGTTAGAAGTACTTCTTCACCCAAAGAGTGATTAACACATGGAATTCACTGCCACAGGAGGTGGTAGTGGCTACAAACATGGATGGCTTCAAGAGGGAATTGGATAAACATATGGAGCAAAGGTCCATCAGTAGCCACAAGGTATAGATAGGAACTCTCAGTCTGGGACAAGTGATGCTCTGTATTCTTGGTGTTTTGGGGGGCAACAGTGGGAGGGCTTCTAGTGTCCTGGCCCCACTGGTGGACCTCCTGATGGCAACTGGTATTTTTGGCCACTGTTTGACACAGAGTATTGGACTGGATGGGCCACTGGCCTGATCCAACATTGGCTTCTCTTATGTTCTTACCAACAACACCCTGGTTCTCAAACTCTGAGCATGAGCAGAACTTGGGAACTGGACAGGTTGCAGAATCCCCCTAATTCTTGTGCAAAATTCTTATTGCCTTTTGAAAGCTTTGAGGAGGTGCAAGAGGCCGTTAGAGGACTTGGCCCTGCCTCTTTGAAATGCTGTGATTCTCTGCAGCTGGCAAAGCAAAGAGTTGATGTTTTTAGCTGATTCAAGGCACCTAGGAGGAGAGAGAAATGAGCTGTCTGTAGGGACAGTGGAGGCTGCGTCCACAGGTTCCTTTTGCCTAAAGAGTAGGGTTGCACGCTCTGGATTGGGAAATATCTGGAGATTTTGGGGGTGGAGCCTGGTGACAGACCGATTCAAGGCACCTAGGAGGAGAGAGAAATGAGCTGTCTGTAGGGACAGTGGAGGCTGCGTCCACAGGTTCCTTTTGCCTAAAGAGTAGGGTTGCACGCTCTGGATTGGGAAATATCTGGAGATTTTGGGGGTGGAGCCTGGCGACAGACCTCAGCCAGGTATAACTCCATAAAGTCCACCCTCCAAAGCAGCCACTTTCTCCAGGGGAGATGATTTCTATAGGCTGGGAGATCTCCAGGCCCCGCCTGGAGGCTGGCAACCCTTCTGGAATGGCTGGGTGGCTTAGGTGGTTTGTTGCAGTTATAGCCAGGCTTCCTTTCATTGTGGCCCTCGAGGTGACTGATGGGGGAGGTTCCCCAGGAGACCTGCCCTCCCGGCGCTGAGCATACCCTGCCCCTGGGAGCAGCAAGGGCTTTCTGACCACAGCCCTCAAGCGACCGACCCCGGCTCTCCAGCTCTCCCATGCCACAGGGAGCTGTCAGACTGTTGGCCAGTCTGGCCCAGCCTTCTGTGTGCTCCACAATTTCAGGCCTCTTGCATCCAGAGTTGCTGGGGAATCCAACCTGGGACTTGTGCATGCAAAGCATGAGCTCCACTGCTAGGCTAGAAATTGCACCATAAATCTGTCTTCTCTCTTCCTGGCAGTTGACTGATGTCTGCCGGAAAGTTCCACCGGGTGTTTTTCTGGTCTGCTTGGCTGCCTTGCTCAGAGGAAGAGGACCTGGTTTTTCTTCCTGGGATCTAGGAAGATGGTTCACGGTGGTCAGACGACAGGCAGCCAGCTGGCTCTCCTCTGCGGCTCTGCCCCTGTCCCTGCTCTCCTTTTCTGGAGAACTCGGGCATCGCACTCTGTCGGGAGACTCGGACGCTGGCTGTTTTCTTGTGTCTTGCTGGTCAGGACACTTTTATTCTTCTTGCCACAAGATACTGGGGCTTCCCTGAAAGGTTCAGAAATCAGCCGGAAGGAGTTTTTCAGATGCTGCGATTGCCAGACATTTAGCATTCCTCTTCCTCCTCCTAACGGAGGCTCAGTCGATTAAGGGGACTTTAATTTGATTCCCCCCCCCCCTCTTTTTTTTAACTGACAGATGTGCTTGTTGTCGAAGCAGCTTTTGAAAGAAGAAATTATGCCGTGCAGGGGGTGGGGCTGCAATGTGGCTCTGATTCAAATCTTTCCCTGTGCCGTGAGCTCACTAGAAAGGCTTGGGCAACCTGCAGTCTCTAGGACAGATTCGGGAGAAGCAGGGGCTCTGAGGTTCAAGTTTAGAGCTGCCTTCCACCAGCCTGTTTCTCCCCATACCAGGGTTCCAGTTCTACCAAGTGGGTTGAGTCCTTTGTTCTGTTTGGTCCCTGGGTCTGCATTCGAGCCTGGCAATGGTGCTATGGCCTCTTCAGAGTCCTGGCTGCTCCCCTTCAGTGGGGCCAGGACCAATGCTCCCTCTAAACTGTGCATTCGTGTGAGCCAAAATTCTACTTTGTGAGCGACTGGCATTAAAGTTGTGAGTGAGCAAGATGACTACGGCATAAATTAGTTTGCTCTGGGGCCATCCTTCCTGAGCTAAGACAAAAATGTGTGAGCCGGAGGCTAAAAAACCGTGAGCTAGCTCACACTAACTCAGCTTAGAGGGAATACTGGGAAGAGCGACGGCGGCACAGCTGCTTATGTTCTGGTGTTTCTTGAGATTTCTAGGCACTGCTCCAAGGGCTGCAATGACAACTGCCAGGATGGTCACCTTCTTCTCCCAGAGGCACTCTAGCTCTATTTGTAGGTCTTGGTATTTTGTGATCTTCTCATGTTCTTTCTTCTCAAATCTGCTGACTTCTGGAATTTCAATGATCTTCTCATGTTCTTTCTTCTCAATTCTGCTGACTTCTGGGATTTCAATGTCAATGATTCAAATTCTATTTCTCATTTTTTTTCTACAATTGGGATCTTAGGGGTGTTATGCTCCAGGTGTTTATCTTTTTGTAATCAGAAGTCCCAAAGAATCTTTGTTTCAACATTCTCCATGATCTTCTCTGGTTTGTGCTCCCATGAATTTCTGCCTGATGGTAAGCTATTCTTCTGGCAAAGATTCCAGTGCAACATAGCTGCTCCGACTCTATCATGACATTTTTACAGTCAGTTTGAGCAATTTTATTGCAGGCACTGACCATGTGGTCGACTGTTTCATCCTTTATCTTGCAAATTTGGCCTTTTCTGATACCACTGTTCTTCTGAGTCCTGGCTTTCATGCTGTTTGTTTCAATTACCTGCTCTTGTGCAGCTAGAATAAGTCCTTCTGTTTCTTTCTTCAAGTGCCCATTTTGGAGCCACTTCCAGGTGTTTTTGTTATCAACTTTATTCTGTGTGTCTTTCAAATATTGCCCATGCAAGTGCTTTTCCTTCCAGTTGTCAAAGAGAGTTTTGATTTCCATCTTTTTGTAATCTTCTTTGGTTTCTGTAACAGGAAATAAGTCTGCCTTGCAGTGTTCCCTCTAAGCTGAGTTATTGTGAGCTAGCTCAGTTTTTTAGCTTCTGGCTCACACATTTTTATCTTTGCTCAGGAAGGATGGCTCCAGAGCAAACTAATTTATGCAGTAGCCAAATTACTCACTCACAACTTTAATGCCAGTAGCTCACAAAGTAGAATTTTTGCTCACAGGACTCCACAGCTTAGAGGGAGCATTGCTGCCTTGTACATTTCAACTATAAGCTTCTCTTTGCTTTTCTTGGTGTAGTCATTCATTGCTCATTTTTCTTCTTCAACTCCTTGCTTAACTTTCAGGAGACCTATACCACCTAATTTTCTTGGTAAGTAAAGATGATCAGCATCACTTCTAGGGTGTAGTGAGTGATGCATTGCCATTGTCTTACGAGTTTTGTTATCTATTGCTTCTAATTCTGCTTGTTTCTAGTCAATAATGCCAGCTGTGTATCTTAGAAGTGGGACTTCCCACATGTTAGTTGCCTTTACCGTGTTGCCTCCACTTAATTTTGTTTGCAACCTTTAAAGTCTTTTGTAATAGGTTGTATTTTTCTTAACAAAGGTGTGTTTGATGGTGTCAGCTTCCAAAATTCCACAATATTTGTAGTTTTCTTCAAAGCTCAGTATTTTGATGCAGTTGTTTTTTGGCACCTTGATTTTTTTTTTGTTCAATGATCTGTCTTCTATTCGGTGCTCATGCTGCACACTTGTCAAGGCCAAATTCCATTGCTATATCTTTACAGAATATTCAAATTGCATTTAGTAAAGAATCAATCTCTGATGATGACTTTCCACAAAACAGACAACAGATGTGAAATCTCTGGGCTTGTCTTTGAAAGCTGGTGTCCTAGGCTAGTGCTGTTGAGAATGATGGGGAGGGGTATTTACGGCAATGAAAAAGCAGCGATGAAGTGAGTCTACTTGGAAAATTCCTCATTTGATATTAAACTGTTCCAGTTTCTTCTCTGTTCACTATCAATTTGGTGTTCCATGGCAGTTTTGAAAAACATTATTACAGTCTCCTTGATGCCTGCCATTTATAGTGCTTTCAGGATCCATTTACGAGGGAGTGAATCAAATGCCTTCTCTTAATCAATCCAAGCAACATTCAGAAAGGGTTTCCAGCTTTTACAATTTTGTAAGGCCGTTTTATCAATCAGTAACTGATCTCCAGTGCCTCGGGATTTTCGGAAAATTTCTTTTTGTTCATGTGGTAAAATTTAATTGAGCTGTAGATATTCTTTCGTGGAATTGGCTACAGTTCCTGTCCGTAATGTAAAAGTTGTTGGGAGGCAGGTAATGGGGCGGAAGCTATTAATGTTGTTGCTGCTGTTGTAAATTGTCACAGTCATATGTTTGACTGGCAGATGGCGTTCTGCAGTTTGAGATGTAGCCAAGTTCTTGGCCATTGTAGAGTTGCTGTTCCAAGGAACCCTGTCTTCTGGAGCTGAGCTGGTGTCGTTTGCTGGATGCTCAGAATGCCCAGGTGTTTCTTGAGACTTCTAGGCACTACTCTGAGGGCTCCAACAACAACAACATTATTATAAACAAGAAGAAGAGATGAAGAGAAGAGATTGGATTTATACCCCGCCCTTCACTACCCAAAGGAGTCACAGAGGGGCTTACAAACTCCTTTCCCTTCCCCTCCCCACAACAGACACCCTGTGAGGTAGGTGGGGCTGAGAGAGCTCTGACAGAAACTGCTCTTTTTCAGGGACAGCTGTGCCAGAACTACGGCTTGCCCAAGGTCATCCAGCAGGTGCAAGTGGAGGAGTGGGGAATCAAACCCGGTTCTCCCAGATTAGAGTCCATGCACTTAACCACGACGCCAAACAACAGCACTTAACCACGACGCCAAACAACAACAACTTTATTAGCCCACTTCCTGCCTTGTGGAACTCAGGGTGGCTTACAACATGAATGAAACAACAATACACAGAAGGCCACAATTTAAAATCACAATATTTGGAAATGCCATTCTCTTTTAATGGAATTTGTACATTTCAAAGCATGTTTCCTTTCTGGTGGATTCCAGGAGCTCCTTGTGTCTCTTTCTGTAACCCCTTCTAGCACTTCTCGCTGCTGGTTCTCGTTCTGTGCTGGGTCTCAAGCAATGTTCCCTCTAAGCTGAGTTAGTATGAACTAGCTCACAGTTTGTTAGCCTCCAGCTCACACGCTTGTCTTAGCTCAGGAAGGAGGGCTCCAGAGCAAACTAATTTATGCACTAGCCAAACCGCTCACAACTTTAATGCCAGTAGCTCACAAAGTAGAATTTCTGCTCACAAGACTCCACAGCTTAGAGGGACCATTGGTCCCAAGTACTTAGATGGTGAGAGGACTGAGACGTGGGTGGTGGCAGCTGCTTCTCTCTCTGATCCGTGCAGGTGGGGAGGAGCTCCTGGCCGGCTGTGTCCCCGAGTGCACCAGGGGCTGGCTCAGGCTGCCCTGGCCAGGGAGCTCCCTCCTCATCACCGGGCAGCTGCTCCTGCCTCTAAGAGGCCTAATGGTAACTGTGAATAGATTTGCTGCCTGGTTTCAGGGTCTGTCCTGCATAGATCTGAGAAGGAATTCCTCAACCCAGCCTCACACTGTGCCAAGTTTAAGGCTGGCAGCCCTGGAACCTGACTTTATAAAAAATATCTATACTCTCATGATGTACAAATATAAGCAGTCACTGTCTAGGGGGCTCTTGCCGGTGCCTGGCCCCAGGAGGGCTTGCTTAGCTGTCACCAAGGGAAGGGCCTTCTCAGTTGTGGCCCCTACCCTGTGGAGTGCACTCTCGGATGAGACCCGTGCCCTGCCGGACCGCTTTAGTTTCTGCAGGGCATGCAAACCTGAATTATTTAGGTTGGCCTTTGGAGGGTAACCATGTGTTTGGGCTATTTTAATAGTGGTATGGGGATAGCCACATATTTTAATGTTAATATTTTATATTACTTATTTGTTTTTTATGTTGTTTTTACCTTATCGGTTTTAATGTTGTAAGTTGCCATGAGACCCTTTGGGTGAGTGGTGACTGAAAATAAATAAATAAATAGTTCTCCCCTGCTGTTTCTTCTAGCAGCTGGTATAGAGAGAAAGAGACTTTATCGATGCTTGGGGGCTCCATGGAATCACAGTGTAGATACAGAAGTCAGTCATTCAATACAGAAGAAACAATGTTAAACCAATAAAAGTACACATGGTCTGTAAAAGCAGCAGGCTGAGCAAGGATAGAAAGAAAAGGTGAAAACATGCACTCCTCTAAACCGTAAACTCTATCCATATCCTAAACGATGGATTCTTGAAGTGGCAGCTTTAAAAGTCCATCATTTCTTTAATTCTCAGAATTGGGACTTGTCCCTGTTGTCCCTGGATGCAAGGACAAAATGGATTCCTGATGTAAAGGTTTAATCCTGCCTGGCTAGAGCCAAGAGTCAGTGCAAGAGTCAGAGCTAAGGACCCTTCTTCCTTGGCTCTGAGAATTTATCATCTCCTCTTGGGAGTCTGTCCGTCTGTGGGGTCAGTTCGGATTTTCCTGCCTCCAGAGGAAGAAATACTATCTAGCCTTTTTGGCTAACCCTATCTTTGTCTTCTTAAGTGTGACATTCTAGCATAGGTTTTAGGTGGTAATCCTTTTGTCTTACTCCTGCCAGAGCTCTTTGCATCTGTGACTGCTGAAGTGTTTAATGCTTTTGGTTTGACTCATCCTCCAGCACCTTTCCTCTTTGCCAGCTATAACCTTGTAGCCACGCTCCCACTCATAGGCAGGGAACAATGCCAACTGCTTGATTTTTAGAGTGGAAGGCATTTCTCCAGTGTTGGGTTTGGGGTTTTTGTTTTTTTGTTTTTTCCGTGTTCTGACATGGTGATCCTCTCTACATCTTATCTCTTTATTTCTCTGCTGTATTTGGACCTTGCTTTTCAGCCAAACACTCATTCACAAAGTGATACCCAGCCATTTAAATACAGATATAAATCAAATATGCAAGGTAGATGAGGAAACATTTCTTATGGAGACTTTGGTCCAAGTATGATCGATGAGTGCCTGACTGACTTCCTCCTCTTCTTCCGGACAGTGGCATCATGTGGCGGTGAGTTCCATAAGTTATGTTCTCACACCTCTTTTTACTCCAGTTGGCTAACTGATAGGGTTGCTAACCTCCAAGTGGGGCCTGGAGATCAGCTCCCGTGGAAGAAATGGCAGCTTTGGAGGGTGAGCACTGTGGCACTGTACCCTCCTGAAGTCCTTCCCCTCCCCAACCCCCACCCTCCATAGACTCTACCCCCAGATCTCCAGGAATTTTCCAACCCAGGGTTGGCAGTCCCAGGTCACATGGCTGGCTTTCCTGGCTGGAGAAGACAAGTAGGCTCTTGGGACTTCATTTTTCCTGGCTACACCGAGCACTTTAATCTCCTGCCTCGAGCTGAAGTTGCCAACACATACAGAAGAGCAGTATTTTTTGAGCCAGGCATACAATTAATCCAAGTGCTACTCTTTGTGCCTTTATCCAGCAAAGAGCACGGTTAAAAATGCCCTTTTCCGAACTGACCACCCTGGATTCTGACTAGCTGCAAAGTCCCCTCTGGTCTCAGGTGCCCAAGAAATTCTTCCCAAACCAAGCTTTCAATTTGCCTCCCCACCCCTGGACTCTGCTGAGCTGTGCCCATTACTTGAAAATTAGGTTTCCTCTGGGAAAACTTTCCCAGCTTGTGACGAGAAAGAATCGAAATTACCCTTCGGTGGGAGGGAATGAAATGGCAGAGAAATTAGTCCGGCCGCTGACTGCAAAAGCCGAGGTTGCACATTAACCTCCTGGCTTTGTTGTTCAGCACCGGTACCCAGGTGCAAGTCGGCCGATTCTATTCCCTTTTAGTGGAAGGAAGCAGGTGACAGGAAATTGCAAGAGCAAACCTGGCTGCCGGGGGGGGGGGGGGGGGGGGGGGGGGCTGTTTTTACTTTGCCTTCTCCCTGGTGGAGGAATCAGAATTGGCCTCTGTGCCCAGTGGGATGTTCTAGCCAGGAAACCCTCAAAAACCCTGTGGTAGAGTTACCAAATCCCCCCCCCCAACCAGTTTTCTTGCAGTCATGTGCCAGCAGTGGTGGCCCTTCTTTCCAGCTGCAAGAACCTTGAGAAGCAGCCAGCTGTGCAGACAGACACCAAAGGACAGAGGTCGAAGGGCTCCCTGGCCCTGGGTGGCTGACTGTGGGGGAGCGGAGCACGTTTCCTTAAGGTTCACCTGGCTAAAGAGAGATGCTGAATATATATTGCGTATTAGGTTAGGTTTTTAGGTTATTTAGGTTAGATATAAGAGCTGCGGTGGCTCAAGTGGTTAAGATGCTGAACTGCAGGCTGTGGAAGGTCGGTAGTTCAGCAGTTCGAGACCCGGGTGCCGCATGACGGAGTGAGCTCCCATCTCTAGTTCCAGCTCCTGCCAACCTAGCAGTTCGAAAGCAAGAAATTGCAAGTAGATAAATAGGTACCACCTTGGTGGGAAGGTAACAGCGTTCCGTGCGCTTCGGCGTCTAGTCATGCCGGCCACATGACCACGGAGACGTCTTCGGACAGCGCTGGCTTTTCGGCTTTGAAACGGAGATGAGCACCGCAACCCTAGAGTCGGATTTGACTGGCTTTCGAGCAAGGGAACCTTTACCAGGTTAGATATAAGCATAAGGTATTAGGGTAGGGGTCCCAAGCATTTTTGAGCCTGTGGGCACTTTCAGAATTCTGACATGACATGGTGCGCACAGCCACAAAATGGCTGCCTCATGAGGCAAAGCGAGCCACAAAATGGCTGCCACAGCTGACCTTGTGCTGTGGTGGCAGCTGCTGCCAAAGCAATGTTTTTAATAAACCGCACCTTAGCAGCAACGTCAGGCGGCATCCCTACGTCACCCAGAAGTGACATGGGCATGCTGGGAAAATGCTCTGGTTTTTTGGGTAAAACTCTTTGGTCTGAGGTTGATTTGACCATAAGGTTTTGCCCCAAAACCAGAGCATCACCCCCAATGTGCCTGCAGCTCTTCCAGGCAATGTAGGCATGTCGCAGCGCTCCTCCCTACTCCTGGAAAGTCCCTCCTCTTCCCCCGCTGGTGCATCATTCCAACCTGGCAATCCCAGGCACCAAAAAGGTGTTGACAGGTGCCATGGTACCCATGGGCACTGGGGAGTGGGGACCCCTGCATTGTGTGTGTGGGGGGGAAACAGCTCTTGAAAGGTTGGGTCATGGTGCCAAGATGAGGACAGTGTGTTCTTCCCCCTTGGTGTGTGCAGGGAGAAGAGAAGGAGAGTTGTGGGAGAGGATGAACGGAAGGAAGGACGTTTTCCCTGAGAATACAGTCTGCATATCCAAGGGGACAATGGCAGAAGAGGAAATGCAGGAAGGAAGCCTAGGGCTTGCCCTCTCTGGCTGTTGCCACATAGTCTGGAGGCTGAGGCAGGGGGCAGTGTCCAGTGCTGCACTTCCAACACTCTTCTCCCCTGACCGCTAAGCTTACTCAGGAGTCTGTGGATTCAGGTGGGCAGCCGTATCAGTCTGAAGCAATGGAACAAAGTCTGAGTCCAGTGGCACCTTTAAGATCAACTAAGTTTAATTCTGAGCCATTGGACTCTAACTTTGTTCTTTTAATTCTGGGCATAAGCTTTTGTGTGCACACATACGAAATAAAACTTTGTTGTTAAAGGTGCTACTGGACTCAGACTTTGTTCAGGAGTCTGTGGTGAGATACCTTGTCACAGCCCTTTCAAGCATATAATGTCTACCAAGTCACCTTTATCACTTGTTTACTTTCTCAAAGAACTCCAAAAGGCTGGTGAGGCAGGAGTTCCCCTTGCAGAAGCCATGCTGATCTTCCCTCAGTAGGCTTTGTCCCTCTATGTGCCTAATAATTCTCTCTCTGATTATGATTTCTACTGATTTACCTGGAAGAGATGTTAAGCTAATTGGCTTGAAATTGCCTGGATCCCCTCCCCTGTACCCCTTTTTCAAAATTCATATAACATTGGCTATTCTCTAGTCCTCTGGTGTGGAGGGATGACGAGTTATGTATACTGGTTAGTAGATCAACACATTCACATTTGCTTCAGAACCCTTGGGTTTCCACCATCCAGACCCAAAGATTTATTTGATTTCAATCTGTCCATCAGTCCTAGAATTTTATCTCTATTTGACTCAGTCCTTCGGACTCCTTTCCCCAAAACAGCAGTTTTGGTGTCGCTAGGTCACTCATCTTTTCAGCAGCGAAGAGACAGGCAAAGAAATAATTCAGTTTCTTTGCCATCTCTCCACCTTCCTTGAGCAGTCCTTTTGTTCCTTTGTCATCCAAGGCTGCAACCACCTCCTTGGCCAGTTTCCTGCTCCTGATAAATGCCTGTTGTTTATCACAATGTTTCTAGCAGCCAGAACCTGAGTTACTTTCTGTTCAACTGATCTGGGCATTTTTGTTGTTCAGTCGCACAGACAGTCGAGTCCGACTCTTCGCGACCCCATGGACAAGATCTCGCCAGGCCTTCCTGTCTTCCGCCGTCCTCTGAAGTTTGCTCAACTTCATGTTCGTGTCATCTATGACACTGTCTAACCATCTCATCCTTTGCCGTCCCCGTCTTCTTTGACCTTCAATCTTTCCCAGTAAGGTTTTAACTGTAAAAAAACTATATTTAAAAATGGAAAACTCAAAAAAAAAATAAAAAAAAAAAAAAAAAAAAAAAAAAAGAGTCTTCTCCAGGACCATAGTTCAAAAGAATCTATTCTTCGGCGCTCGGCCTTCCTGATAGTCCAATTTATAGTCCAAATCTGGGCATACCTCTCACTTTTAAAAATAAGATTTTTTGCCTTGTTTGGCTTCCAGGACTTGGGTCCTTGTTGTTGTTCAGTCGCACAGTCAAGTCTGACTCTTTGCGACCCCATGGACCAGATCATGCCAGGCCTTCCGGTCTTCCGCCGTCCTCTGAAGTTTGCTCAACTTATATGGGTCCTTATATTGGGTTAAATGTAAAAACAAACAAACACCAATTTCCTTGGAAGCATGGAAATATTACACTGTATCCCTGGTCCTCCACATTTCCCAATTAAGGGGAAAATGCTGTTCAAACAAATTACAAAGATAATCTGACTCCAGTGGTAACAAGAGAAAGAAAATTTTACTTACAAAAACAGAAGCACATCTTACATGACATGTAGGTACATATAACTTACTGTGAACGGATTAACTTCAAAAAGGTTAACTTACTACAGCTCCAAGCCCACCGTAAGAGAGACAAGAAAAGAGGTCCTATGTAAGATGAAACACAGAAGGCAACCAACGGCCCAAGTGGGGGGGGGTGTCAATATCTAACCGAGGAGAGGGTGGGGCCGACTGCCAAATGTCCCCCAGTGAGAGAATTCTCCTAGCCCTTTCCCTCCCAGGTCCTCTCTGGCCTGCAGAGCTACAGGATCCAACACCTTAGCTCTGCCGGCATCCTTTAATACTTGCTGGTGCCTTTCCCCATCTGAGGATTCTTTTGTGTGGCTTTAAATAGTTCCCTGGCACTCTCTAGGGCACGGGTCCCCAGTGTGGTGCCTGTGGATGGCATGGTGCCTGCTGCCAAGGGCTTTTAGAAAATGGGCACGGACAGATGAGGCTTTTGTCCAGCAAGGCTACTTATTGGCAGAAGAAGAAGGAGGAGGAGGAGGAGGAGATTGGATTTATACCCTACCCTTCACTCCGAGTCTTCGAGCAGCTTACAATCTCCTTTCCCTTCCCCTCCCCCAACAGACACCCTGTGAGGTAAGTAGGGCTGAGAGCTCTCTGAGAGAACTGCTCTTTCAAGAACAGCTCTGACAGAACTATGGCTTGCCCAAGATCATTCAGCAGCTGCAAGTGGAGGAGTGGAGACTCAAACCTGGTTCTCCCAGGGTAGAGTCCACGCCCTTAACCACTACACCAAACTGGCTTTGGAGATTTGATTGCTTTGGAGATTTGATTGCTTGTGCAGATTTTTGAGAAACATTGCTGTGGCAGCAGCTGCCACCACAGCCCAAGGATCTTCATTGAAAGTCAGCTGTGGCAGCCATTTTGTGGCTGGCTTCATCTCCTGCAGCAGCCGTTTTGTGACTGCACTAGGGTTGCCAGGCCCAATAAAGGTTTCTGTTCTGTTCTGTTCAGACTGCACTAGGGTTGCCAGGCACCTCTTGGCAACTGGTGGGGAATGGAGGGGCTTACCAGGAATGGGAGGGAGGCCCCGGTGATGTTGCCAGCAACATGGCTACATCACTTCCAGCATGTACCGGAAGTGATGTCATCACGTCACGACATTGGGGTGACTCTCTGGTATTTGGGCAAAAACTCTATGGTAAAAATGGCTTCCACCATAGAGGTTTTTGGCCAAATACCAGAGTGTTATCTGGACGTCATCAACTTCATTGCTGGCGATGAAGCCTGGGCCTCCCTCTCTCAGATATCCTCCAGTCCTCCTGAATGAGCTTTGACCGTGTACTCAGTACTTTTCCGCACTCAGAAGACGAGGCATTTAGGCCAGATCCAAACCACGGTGGCACTGATCTCATTTGTTGTATTAATGCAAATAACATAAAGTTGTGTGTGCTGCTCTGGAGCCAGTCCATCCCCGACCTAAGACAAGCACCAGCTGTAGGTCACTTTAAACCCAAACGTCTGCCGGTTTTAAAGGAGCTACAATACTCCTGCTTGGTTTTGTTGTGGTGGTGAAGACTGCCGTCCTGCTAGAGCTCAGCGCCTTGGACAGCTGGACCTGCTCCTTCTCTGCCCCCCCCCCCCAGCGGGATCGTAACCCCAATGAAAAGCGTCAGGCCGGAAGAGTTGTTGCTTGATTAGAGACCTCTAATTTCAGAGGCTGGCAGAGTAATTGGCTCATTTGTATTAAATCCTTCTGCCGATCAGCCATCCTCCCCTGGCGAAAGAAGCTTGTTGCCTGTCGCCTGCGGCTCTTGGAGCCCAGCGCGTTGCTCGCGGGAGTTTAATGCAGCGATTGTTCCATGAAACCAGGCCGGACAAACAATTAAATGTGACTAAACAGGCTATTCAATCAGAACTCCCTTTTCTGCACTGCATTTCCAATAATCGTTCTTAGCTGGCTCCATGGTGCGTCACACCTGAGTTTAAAAACAAAACATAACATCGATTTGCAGATTTAGCTTACGTTTTTCATCAGGCTCCCAGAAGATAGGTGTCTTCAATTTTTGCTCTAAGTAGGACTCCCGCTGACAGCCAAATGCAGACAATCATGCAAAACCCTAATTTCAAGGCAAGCGAGAATAACAGATACAGGTAAAAGTTGATCCCTGTGGCGATCCATATCTGGTGGCGGTCGTGTTTTTTTTTTTAAACTCCCAGTTTTGCAGCTCTGCCTCAGTAACAGTGCCAATGGGGACGAACTCTAAAGTACAGAGATGGACCCACGTGAAGAAGTGGGTCTGTGCAGAACCACTCCTTTTCATCAGAACACAAGTGCAGAGAGGCGCTTGGTCAGATGTGTGTGTGGGGGGGAATCAGAAGCCCCCCAGGAGGGTTGCCTGATGGATATGGAACGGTTCTTTTTGCTCTTAGCTTTTGTGAGTCTCTTTGTTTGGCCAGTTTTTGTTGGTGACATTCCGGACTGGGTTGTTTCTTTTATGGCAAAAGGGTGGGTGCAAAGTAATACAAAAAAATTAATGTGCGGGGGGCAAATGACCTCAAGAACAGGAGAATATCATTAACAGGAAGGCTCTTGTGGAGCCATAAGGGAAAAGGCCGCTCTCTGCCAGGGAAGAAACTAGAGGAGATGCCTGGAGATTTGGGGGTGCAGCCCTGGGGGGTGGGGACTTCAGTTTCTCCTAGACTGTACAGCACACCATAGAGTCTCTAATCTGGGAGAACCGGGTTTGATTCCTTACTCCTCCACTTCCACCTACTGGATGACCTTGGGCAAGCCATAGTTCTGTCAGAGCTGTTCTCTCAGGAGCAGTTCTCTCAGGAGCTCTCTCAGCCCCGCCTACCTCACAGGGTGTCTGTTGTGGGGAGGGGAAGGGAAAGGATTTTGTAAGCCACTCTGGGACTCCTTTGGGTAGTGAAGGGCGGGGTATAAATCCAATCTCTTCTTCTTCTCCTTCTTCCCCCCTCTGACGCTGTCATTTCCTCCAGGGGGGGCTGGTCCCCGTCGTCTGGAGACCAGCTGTAATTCTGAGAGATCTCCAGGCCCCAACTGGAGGCTGCCACCCCGATGTTGTCCCAGATCAGACAAGTTAATGCAGTCCAAGGGTTCTGTATTTTTGCAGGACACAGGCAGGGAGGGAATTGGGGCCAGGGGTGAGGTGGGGGCTGGATCCTGGCCCCACTCGGTGAGCCTGCTGAGGTACAGTCTCTCCTCCGTGCCCTCCCATCATCTCCTTTTCATCTTCGCAGCTCTCTCTGGAGATGAAAGTTTCTTCTCACAGGGAAGAAAATAGTAAGTGGCTGGGGGGGGGCTCTGTTAAATAGACCCTTCCGTGGATTCAATGAAAAGTTGGGGGGCTGGGCTGGGCTGGCCAGGAGGGATGGGTGGGGGCTGGAAAGACCTCTCTGGAGGTTGGGCTGTCGACCTCCAGGTAGAAAATGGGGATCCTCTAGAATTACAGCTCATCTCCAGACGACAGAGATCAGTCCCCTTGGAGAAACTGGCTGCTTTGAGGGGTGAACTCTATGGCATTATACCCTGCTGAGGTCCCTCCCCTCCCTAAAGCCCTAACTCCCAAGGCTCCGCCCCCCAAATCTCCAGGTATTTCCTGACCCGGAGCTGGCAACCCTGTGTCAAGGGCTGGCCCAGTGGGCCCCCCCCCTCGCAACAGGGGCGGGGGAGATCGCTTGCTGGGAAGGAGACGCGGCCTCTGCCACCCTGCGTAGTGTGCAGAAGGCCCCAGGCTGAGTCCCCTCCAGCCTCACTGGTAAAAAAGGACCGGCTC
>NW_015176052.1:217773-237783 GCF_001447785.1 Gekko japonicus | reverse complement strand
GGCTACTGTAAGCTCTTGGAGGATTGGCTACATTAGGGGTGTGTCGTCTAATATGCAAAGGAGTTCCTGCTACAAAAAAAGCCCTGATTTCCACCAAGGAAGTCCAGGGTGGCTCAGCATTCTGTTCTTCTCATTCATGGAATAGAAGGGGGTCTTCTTTTTTTGGTGTTTTGTGCGCACGTGTGTGTGCACCTGGAAGTCATGGCGACCTCTGGTGATTAACCCCTACTGGGGGCCTGGAGGATGAACGTGATTGGACACAGTAGTCTTGGACTTGAATCCCTGTCCAAGACGAAGCTTAACATAGCTTCCCAATGGGATGTTTCACACACATCCTAACGTATTCATGGCAGCTTCTGAATACATTACATTTGCTCAATCCAGGGCAGGGCTGTGTGAGACTTTTTCAACGAAAGCAGCACACTGGCCTCCAGTAGGACTGCTGAGCTGCTGCCATCTGGTGGGGCCCACTGGAATTACAGCTCAGCGGCAAAACCAACGGAGGGTCGTGGTGGCGGGGCTGATACTTTCCCCTCACGGGGCAGAAAAATGACATCCTGGCATTACAGCTGATCTCCAGCCGACAGAGGTTGGTTCCGCTGGAGAAAATGGCTGCTTTGGAGGGTGGACTCTGCATTGGTTCCGCTGGAGAAAATGGCTGCTTTGGCGGGTGGACTCTGCGGCATTGCACCCGCACTGAGGTCTCTCCCTTCCCCAAACCCCGGCCTCCCCAGGCAGGGTTTCTCCCCACTTCTGGGGGCTTCAGTCCACCCCGGCCAGCTGGCCCCTGGGGGAAGCCCCGCCCACAAGAGCCACCACCCACTCTGCCACCCCTCTCCCTTCCCTCCTGTCAGTTTCAAAGGGCTTCAGCTGATTAAAGGGCTTCAGCTGATTGGTGGGCCATGTGGTCCCTGCCCATCAGCAGAAGCCCTTTAAACTGGACAGGAGGGGAGGGAGAAGGGTGGCCGGAGGTGGTGGTCGTGCTTGGGGGCGGGGCTTGAGGGCATCCCTACCCACCCCCAGAATGCCCCCCAATCCCCCTGCTGGAGCGACGAGGGGACCCGGCAACCCTACCCAGGTTTCATCCCCAAATCTCCAGGGATGTCCAAACCCAGAGCTGGTGCCTTAGTTGCCCAGCAAGGGAGGGGAGGAGGCCGTCCTCAGTGGCTGGGGGAGCTGTGAGATCCAGACTCTCTCAAAGGTCTTTTCCCTCTTGAAACCTATGTGGAAGTTTTCCTGCTGGAGACCCTGGAGGTAAATGAACCGACCGCAGAAGGCAGTTTTGTAGGACTGGCTGCTGTTCTCCAAAGTGCCACCAAACTATGGACCCTCCCCTAAACAAATGGGGAGGGTGTGTTGGGATTCTTATTGAGTAAGTCAGCAGAGTATTAAGAGACTGAGTCCATGGTGTGTATTAAAATATAAAAGTTTACTATAAACCTAACATGGGAAAAAGGTACACAGGATATGAAAATAACAAAGGGCTAATATGGCTACATCCTTGCAGCTAAAAGGTAAAACGGGAATGGCCGGCGTCTTCTTCACAGTCAGAACAAAGAGAGGAAGAAGATGCCAAGATGCTAAATACTTGACACATTGGTTTCCAATCAGATTAGCAAGTTAGCTCCAAAGTTCCCGGGCATTCTGTTGTCTAAACAGATTGGTTACAAACAAACATGTGACTTCCTGTTGATCATAACAAACATCATTAACCCTGTAACTACTGAAGTGTTTTGACTCGTAACACCCAACAGGGTGCCTCATACCGTGTCCAGCCATTCCAGGAGGTTCTAGGGCCAGTGGACCCATGAAAAAGTAATAGGTCTCTGAGCCCAGACGGAGTACAGACCAAGGTTCTTAAAGGGCTCAAAACTGAAACTGTTGACCTGCTTATCAGTATATGCAAGTGGATGCTAAAATCAGCCTCCGTATTGGAGGGATGGCATATAGCAACTGTTACACCGAGGGTTGCCAGCTCTGGGGTGAGATATCTGGAGATTTAGGGGGTGGAGCCTGGGGAGGGGCCTCAGCAGCGTATAATGCCGCAGAGTCCACCCTCCAAAGCAGCCTTTCCCAGTGCCCAGCAGCCCTTTTCTCCAGAGGAACTGATCTCTTTGGCTTGGAGATCAGTTGTAATAGCCGGAGATCTCCAGGCGCCACTCGGGGGCTAGCAACCCTGATCACGCCGACTTTGCAGCAGGGCTCCAGAGGGGATACTGGAAGTTTTGAGCCAGTCAGCCGAACATCTGTTCTGGGTCAGTTGCCTTGGAGGAAACGCTAAAATGTCTGGGACTTCGGGACCAATTTGACCCTGAGGTTTTCCGGTATTTGGGGCAGGAGCTGTTCAAGTTTAATTCCGCTACACTTGCATCATTGTGGAGAAGGTTGGCTAAAATTGGGGACGGGCCCGTGGCACAGGGCCTCATAGATCATGTGGCACAGTGTTGAAAAAACGTGGACGCTGCTGTATGAGAGGTTGCCCAAATGACAAATGGGGAGGCAAAAAGTATCCATTTTATCCACAGGGCGGGGGACTCCTTTCCCTTCCCCTCCCCACAACAGACACCCTGTGAGGTGGGTGGGGCTGAGAAAGCGCTGACAGAAACGGCTCTTTTTCAAGGACAGCTGTGCCAGAACTATGGCTTGCCCAAGGTCATCCAGCAGGTGCAAGTGGAGGAGTGGGGAATCAAACCCGGTTCTCCCAGATTAGAGTCCGCGCACTTAACCACGACACCAAACTGGCTTGAGAAGACGGATCCAGGGAGGAGAGGTCTGTCAGTGGCAGTACACCTCTGAATAGCTCTGCTGGGACAGAGCCACTCTCCGGGGAAAACCTCCGCTGCCACCGTGCCCCCCGTGTTTCTCCCTCCAGAGCCCTGGTTGGCCACTGTGGAAAGCAGGATGCTGGCCTGGGTGGCCGACTGGTCGGGTCCGGCAGGCCTGTGCTTCCCTTGCGCTGCTGTCTTGCTGGCTGGCTCCCCGAGGTCCTGGCCTTGCACGTTCCTTCGCTGGGGACTAAGCCCAGGCTCTTCTTCATGCAGAGCTGGTGCTTCTTTATGGGACTCCTTCCAGCGACAGCCATCAGGCGTCCAAGTCCGGTCTGTTTACAGCTTGTTTTCTCTTCTTTAACCTAAAAACTCCCCAAACCCCCGCGGTTGCTAAGAGAAAACAGAGGGATCTCTCCGTCCCTCTCTGGTGACTTCCTCTGGCTGTCCCAGCCAGACTCTCTTGTTTGGCCTCTGATTCGTGACTCTGTATTTGGCACTTGGCAGCAAAGGGCCCCCTGCCATCTGGTCCAGGGTTCCTGAAACGGGGCATTGGTCTGTGGTCCAGCATCCCCTTCCTCCCTTCCATTCGTCTCCACCAGACTGTCCCAGAATATCAGCTCTCAAAAAGTGATGCTGGTTCTCTCCCAGATCTCTGCTCTTGGGTCTGTATGTTTAGTTCCAGAAAGGCCCTGCGGGTGACTGGTAGGAGCTCAATTTCAGGCACACCTTTTGTTGTTTGTCCCTGCAGCCCCTGGGAATGAGCAATGTCACCCAGTGGTTAAGGGGAGTTAGGTCGGGTCTCCTTAGACCTGGGGTCAAATCCCTCCTTTGTTTTGCACCCTGTTTCAACACCCTTCTCCTGTTTCAAACCAGGGCTGCTAGATTCAAACTGAATTATCTCGACCACTACTGATGTCGTCGAGGAGAAGAGCAAGCACATTCCGATGTGTGTGCGACACTGCAATAACTTGGGACCCTGTGCCCTCATTTGTGACGGTTTCTGCTGCCCTTGCAGCCTCCTTGGCCTGGAGTAAACAAAACAGCCAGCCCCCCGCCTCTTCCCCCCCCCCTAGGGTTGCCAGGTCTGGGTTGGAAAATACCTGGACACTTGGGGTGGATCCGGGAGAGGGTGGGGTTTGGGGAGGGGAGGGGAGGGGCCTCAGCAGGGTTCAGTGCCATAGAGTCCACCCTTCAAAGCAGCCATCTTCTCCAGGGGAGTTAATCTCTGTCAGCTGGAGATCAGTTGTAAAAGCAGGAGATCCCCAGGCCCACCTGGAGGCTGGCAACCCTAGCCCCCCCGCCCCCAATTCTGTCCTGTTCCTTCTCCAAAGCTGAAGAGGGTGGGGGGGGGGAGGCTGTCTCCTGAATCTTCCCTCCCTGATCGCTGGCCGGCTTCCTGTATGTGGCTTTCTGGCACTCTGCACTTGTTCAGAGGCCTTTTGCTTGCCAGTGCTTTTCCAGGCCTCATGGGGTGAGTCGGGGCTTTGTGTGCCGAATTGCCCCCCTTCCTGTGTGGGGAAAGGGCCTTGGGGAAGCGTTGCCCCAGCGAGGCCGGAGGGGCCCCAGGAGGAGCTGTCTCCCTCCCCTGGCAAACGGAGCCGGCAGGCTGGGTGTCGGTCTGCCCAGGCTCTGCCACCAGGAAGCGTTTGCTGCCTCCTCGCTGTCCCATTGGCCTGCCAGGAGCCCGAAGCAGGGAAAGGTCAGAGCCAGTGTTTACCTTTGCGGCGCTGAGGCTGCTGGTCTGATCCGGCTGTCGGTGGAGTTGGACCGGCTGCCCCGCCATGCCCCAGGTGCGGGCTTCCTCGGGGGGCGGGGGGGCTCAGCCCGAGTGAGGCCAGCCCCGCCCGGCACAGCGTCTCACCTTTCGGCTGGCGGTGGGGGAGCCTGGCCCTTTGAACTCCCCTGTCAGTCGGGGTCACGCCAACGTGGGCGCAGAGAGTGAGTGGGCCTGGGGTTTTTTTTGGGGGGACGCTGGGGGCGGGATGGTTCGGCAGGCGGCCGGCTGCCCCCTCCTCCCTGGCTCCCCTCTGGCAGAGACCGTGGAGGAGAGGCAGGAACTTGGCCCGGGAGCCGCTTGACAGCTGGGGCCGAGCCAGGCTGTTTGTTTGGCTTCCCAGGCAGGGGCGGGCTGCGCAGCAGAAAGTTTCCTGGGAGCTGCTGGGCTGGCCGGGCCGGGGACATGTGCTTCTCGCAGGAGCAGCAGCTCAGCTGCAGGGAAGGGCCACGCTCCGGTTCGTGTCCCTAGGTGCTCCTGCAGCCAGTCCCTGGGGGTCAGACAAGCTGGTGTCCAGCAGCAGCAGCAGCTGCTGGGGGAGAGTTGCAGGCAGATGGGCAAGAGCAGGAGCTTCCATGGAAGTCACCGGCAGGCAACTGGGCCGGGCCAGGCCGTGTCCCCCCCGGGGCTGTGACTGAGGGTCCGAGAGAAGTGTCGTCTGCGCCAGGGCCCCCGGGGGAGGGGGCGAGGCCCTCGGGATGCTGCCCTCTTCCAAGTCGCACGGCTCCCCAGCAGCGTCGCCCAGTCCCTCGCCTCGCCACTCTCCCATCCTCTTCAGGAAGCTGAGGATGAACCAGAGCATCCGGCTCCAGCGGCGTTTCACCGTGGCTCACCCCCTTTGGTAAGCACTTGTGGGGCAGGGGACCAGGGCTGCTGCGGGGGGGGGGTATGAGGGCCCTTTCTCCCACCACCCTCCCACCAAAGCAGCCCAGGTCACAAAATCATCTTGCTGGGTTAGGTGAAGCGCACAGCCTATGTTCTCACAGATGGCTGTGAAGGGGAATTAGACAGGGTCACGGAGGAGAGGTCTGTCAGTGACTACCAGCTATGGTGGCTTAATGGAACCTCCACGTTCAGAGGCACTAATCCCCTGAATCCCAGAGCCAGGAGGCCGCATCAGAGGGGAAAGGAACTGGTTGGCTAGGCCACTGTGAGAGACAGGAGGCTGGGCTGGATGGACCCTCACTGGTCTGATCCTGCAGGGTTCTTCTGATGTGCTTATTTCTTCAGGACGTCCAGCAGTGGTGCTTGGAGTTCACCACACAGCCGTTTGTTATGCCCTCAGTACCTGGTGGCTTCCTCCTGAAACACGGGATTTCCTTCTTGTCACTGTGGTGAATAGCCTGGATGAACTTCACGAATTAGACTAGTCACCTTTCCAAGTCCTCTGAGCCTGGGGTCAGCGTCACCTCTTGTGGCACCAGTGGGTTCCATAAGCTGACCATTTGTTCTGTGAACTGACTGGCCATCAGTTTAATTGAGTTCTGCAGGTTCAAGGGAGGGAGAGAAACCGTCCGCCCTGGGTTTTTATGATTCCAGAAACCACTTGTATGGATTGTATGATGAAGTGTGTTTGGTGGCCATCCTCTTCCGACTCTGCGCGGTGGCTTCTCCAAGGCCTCTGGCTGGCTGGACGCGCCCCATTGGGGACAGGTCTTTGGTGCAATCCTGCAAGGCGATTCTGACACCTCTGGCGATGTGATAAGTGGATGTACGGATTAGGTCGGCTGCTAGCTAAGGCCATTAAAAATGGAACCTCCCTGGTCAAGGGAAGTCTACCTCTGAATACCAGTCACTGGGGACAAGAAGCCAGGGACAGTGGCTACTCATTGTTGGAAACAGGATGCTGAGCTGCACAGACTGTGCAAAAATAGATCTGGCAGGCCTCTTCTTCACTCCTGGCACTGGAAAAGAAGTTGGCAAGGGAAAGGCACCCACTGAAATGGCAGGTGCTGGTCTTTTTTTCTCCTCTTCCTTTTTCAGTGCCCCGTTTGAGGTGGTGTGTGGGGGGGACACATCTCGGCCCCTCTTTGGGCAGCGACAGTCATATCCCACAAATATGCACACACACACCCCAGCTTCTCTCTTCGAGCCCCTCCCAGGAGCACCAGCAGCAGCAGCAGCAGCTATTTATAGGGCGGGCGTCAGATTCCCAGCTTAGTCCCCCTGACAGGGTCAGGAACTTTTTCAGCAAACAACAAGTGGGATGGAAAATTTAAAGAGGAAAAAAAACCCTGCAGAGGCTCTCTTGCCAAACACAGCTCCCCTCCCCCCCTTCCATAGGGAAGGCTGCTTTAACCCAGATGCACCTTGGACACCCCCTAAACTTGCATGCAGCCCTTCTGCGGGCTTCTCTGGAGTGACTTCTCCAGGGTGGAGGGGACGTCTGCCGGTGGGACACGTGGACTGCCAATGTGCAGCCGGGCAGAGATGTCTCAGTAAGATTAGCACCAGCAGGGGTCATTTCTTAGAAAAAGAGGTGCAGGAGCTCATTAGCATAACTCATTGGCATAACTTATTTGCATATGCCACACCCCCTGACATCACCGGAAGTGTGTCAGAAGGCAGCACCCACCGCTCAGGCTCCACTGGACTATTTTGGATTGCTAGCTATTGGGGGGGGGGGGGTTTGTGGAGATGTGTGAGAGCAGCACCGGAAACCAAACGGGGGGGGGGAATCCCCGCCCGCACTGGGGGGGTCTGGCATCTATGGCATTGTATCCCAGTGAGGTCCCGGTCCTACCCAGGTTCCACCCACAAACCTCCAGGAATTTCCCAACCTGGATCTGGAAGCCCTATCTCCCTGTTGTCCCCCCCCCCCCCCCCCCCCCCAGTGGCCCAGAAGACAGGGCTTCCCTAGGCGACTCCGGTTCAAATTCTTTTGGGACTCCCAACGGCCCCCTGTCTGGGCCTTCAACTGCGTGAGAGAGGCCCTCTCCTCCTGGGGCGGCAGGCCCTTCCTTCTGTGGAAGGCGGTGGAAAAGCACGGGGGTGGCCGCCTCCCACCGTGGGTGTTGGGGTCCCAAGGAGCCCTGCGGGGTTGGTTTGTCAGGGCCTGTTTGAGAGCAGCCCTGCCTGAGGGTGCCCAGCTGGGGTACAGTTCTGATAGCCCAAGAGTATCATCATGATTGTCTTTTCTTGAATCACATTTTTTATTCTGCCTGTCTTTCGTGGCACACACACACGTCATCCCCATGTTCTCCTCACAACAACCTCGCGCGGCAGTTTAAGCCTGAGGTCTCCCAGCTTCGGATTTGGAACTTGGGTCTCTCCATTCTGAGTCCACTCTAGCCGCCGACCGCACAGTATAAAAATACGCCCCCCCCCCTTCAGATCCCAGCTCCATCTCCCCGTCTTCAGTGGGACTCAGTCTGCATGGGGTTGAAGGAGCTGGGTCTGTTTAGCCTGGAGAGGAGACAACTGAGAGGTGACATGATCACCATCTTCAAGTACTTGAAGGGCTGCCATCGAGAGGATGGTGTGGAGCTGTTTTCTGTTGCCCCAGAAGGTCGGGCCAGAACCAACGGGTTGAAATTAAATCCGAAGAGTTTTCGGCTAGGACGAACTTCCTGACAGTTGGAAGAAGAAGAAGAGATTGGATTTATACCCTGCCCTTCACTTGGAGTCTCAGAGCGGCTTACAAACTCCTTTCCCTTCCCCTCCCCACAACAGGCACCCTGTGAGGTAGGTGGGGCTGAGAGAGCTCTTGACAGAAACTGCTCTTTTTCAAGGACAGCTGTGCCAGAGCTTGTGACTGACCCAAGGTCACATCAGCAGGTGCAAGTGGAGGAGTGGGGAATCAAACCTGGTTCTCCCAGATTAGAGTCTGTGCACTTAACCACTACACCAAACTGGCTCTGGAGCGTTGCCTCAGTGGAACAGGCTTCCTCGGGAGGTGGTGGGCAATGTTCCCTTTAAGCTGTGGAGTTGTGTGAGCAAAAATTCTACTTTGTGGGCTACTGGCATTAAAGTTGTGAGTGAGCGACTTGGCTACTGCATAAATTAGTTGGCTGTGGAGCCATCCTTCCTGAGCGGAGACAAAAATGTGTGAGCCAGAGGCTAAAAAACTGTGAGCTAGCTCACACTAACTCAGCTTAGAGGGAACACTGGTGGTGGGCTCTCCTTCTTTGGAGGTTTTCAGAGGCTAGATGGCCATCTGACAGCAATGCTGATTTTGTTAATTTTGGCAGATTCCGTGAGAGGGAGAGCAGGAAGGGTTGCCTCAGTGCTTAGTTCTTGAGGCCCTTTCTTTCATGCCCATGCCCAGGGGAGTGACTTTGGGGTTAGGAAAAAGTTTTCCTCCAGGCCAGTTTGGATCCTGGAGGTTTTTTGTAATCTTCTGGGCATGGAACAGCAGTCACTGGGGGTGTGGAGGGGGGAGGTATTTGTGAATTTCCTGCATTGTGCAGGGGGTTGGACTAGATGACCCGGGAGATCCCTTCCAGCTCTATGATTCTATGACTCTGAGGGCCCCTGAACCTCTTTGCCCGGCCAGTGCAGGGACACATGGAGTAGGCTCCAAGATAAAATGCCATCTTCCTTGAGCATGTACAGAATGCCTATCTCTCATGGCCAGCTCTGAGTGGGGGAAATAATTCCTGGAGATTTGGGGGGAGATCCTGGGGAGGGCAGAATTGGGGGGGGAGCGCTGCAGAGATGGGGTGCGGCAGAGTCTGTCCTCCAGAGCTTCCGCCTCCTCCGGGGGAATGGATCTCTGTAGCTGCCTGGAGATTAGTTGTAACTGGGGGAGAACTTCACCCCCTGCCCCCGGTTGCTAAGCGGGCAAACCTGGCTACAAGTTCTTCAGGGGCCTTCAGTAAGTCACCTTTTCTCTCAGTGTCAGCCCTCCATCTCCCCCCACAGTAGAGGCCTACCTTGCAGAGCTAACAGTGTTTTCCTGTAATCTTTGCAACAACCCTGTAAGGCAGAGATTATCCCCATGTCGCAGAGGTGGGTTGTTTCCGTCAGGTTACCTAGTGAGCAGCCGTGGCAAGGTCTGACAGAGGGATTCCTTATTCAGAGCTCAGCTGATGGGATGTTTTGGTTTTAAGGGTCTCGGCTCCTTGCAGGGAGACTGGACCGGATGGCCTCTGAGTGTCTCTGCCTTCTTTGATGTGTGCGTGCCCATGAATGCTTCTACCCAGAATTAAACCTTGTTCGTCTTAAAGGTGCCTGACTGGACTCCGACTTTGTTCTGTTGCGTCAGACCAAAACGGCAACCCATCTGAATCGCCCCCCTCCCTGTGTGAGTTACATGACTTTCAAGCCACCTGCCTTGCCGCAGGCCCTGGCCTGTGGGGGCACGCTTGGGGGGGGGCAGCCGGCAATGGCACTGAACCAGAGGCCTCAGTCATCCACCCTGCCACCCCCTGTTCTGGGGGCAGACCTTTTTTTTGGGGGGGGGGAGGGCACTGGGGCTGAAGGGGCTCCACCTCCCCTTTCCTTCCGACTAAGGGCAGAAAATGGCCCAGGCTGGCCCAGTCTCATCAGATCGTGGAAGGTAAGTAGGGTCGGCATTGGCTAGTATTTGGATGGGAGACCTCCAAGGAAGCCCAGGGTTGCTACACAGAGGCAAGCCACCTCTGTTCATCTCTTGCCTTGAAAATCCTCCGGGGTGGCTATAAGTTGGCTGCAAACAGATAGAATGATGATGATGATGATGATATGATGATGATGATGATATGATGATGATGATGATGATGATGATGATGGAATTTGTGTGCTTCAAAAAACATCCTTTACCTTTTTTTCCTGGTGTGGGGAATCTCCCCCTTTTCCAGCAACCCATGGTCCTGGCTGCCAATGCGATGGAGCCCAGGGGTGAGAAAGCTCCCAGAAACAAGGCCAGAGGGTGAAGTTAAGTCCGGCCAGTGAAGAGAGGGAAGAGAGCTTCTCTCACCTCTCCCTTTCCCCTGTCCCTCCCTGCAGGTCCTCTTTCTTTTCCTGTCCAGAGCGGAAGGCCTGTCCTTTCCCTTTTGGTGCCAGTTTGGTGTAGTGGTTAAGTGCCCGGACTCTAATCTGGGAGAACCGGGTTTGATTCCCCACTCCTCCACTTGCACCTGGCTGGATGACCTTGCGCAAGCCGTAGTCCTGACAAGAGCTGTTCTTGAGAAAGAGCAGTTTCTGTCAGAGCTCTCTCAGCCCCACTCTCTTCTCTTCTCTTCTCTTCTCTTCTCTTCTCTTCTCTTCTCTTCTCTTCTCTTCTCTTCTCTTCTCTTCTCTTCTCTTCTCTTCTCTTCTCTTCTCTTCTCTTCTCTTCTCTTCTCTTCTCTTCTCTTCTCTTCTCTTCTCTTCTCTTCTCTTCTCTTCTCTTCTCTTCTCTTCTCTTCTCTTCTCTTCTCTTCTCTTCTCTTCTCTTCTCTTCTCTTCTCTTCTCTTCTCTTCTCTTCTCTTCTCTTCTCTTCTCTTCTCTTCTCTTCTCTTCTCCTCTCCTCTCCTCTCCTCTCCTCTCTTCTCTTCTCTTCTCTTCTCTTCTCTTCTCTTCTCTTCTCTTCTCTTCTCTTCTCTTCTCTTCTCTTCTCTTCTCCCTGACTTCCCTACCCCTGGTTCTTCCCTGGCTCGGCCATCTGTGTCATCTGTGGAGCTGGGTGGCTCTGGTGCTGGCAGATGAATCATACTCACTTTGCTTGTCACTTGTGTATCTATTAGCCTGTGAAAGGTGCTTTGTAGCCTCTGAGGCTTTGCCGAGTGCAGATGACCCCACCATTGTCAACTTCTGCTGTAAATTCTGGGGTGAGGCATTTCAACATTGGAGCCCTAGGAGTGTGGGACTTTACAATTCAGGGGGGAAACATCCGCTAAAAGTAGGGATGTGATAAAATTGTGTCTGGGGTGGAGAAAGTGGAGGGAGAGGACTCTTCTTTCTTCCATCATAATCCTCGAACTCAGGGGCACCCGGTGGAGCTGTAAATTCAGGACAGAAAAAAGGACAGACAAACAGAAATACATAATTTGGCTTCTTGAACTCACAGCCACTACCTCAGATGGCGTTAAAAGGAAAGTAGACACATTCATGATCTGTCATCAGCTGTAAACTGTGGTGGCTGAATGAAACCTCCATGCTCAGAGGCAGTGTATCTCTGAAGGCCAGTTGTGGTGGTGGGGGGATGGCAGAGGAGATCTGTTACCTTATTGCACTGCTTGTGGGTTTCTGAGGGAGGGATTTCTTCACACAGCAAACGTAATTAACTTACAGAAGTTGCTGCCACAAAATTAGGGTGATGCCCCCTGGTATAGATAGATCGGTCAAAGTAAATCTGTTACGAGCCATGATGGCTAAATGGAACCTCCGTATTCTGAGGCAGTATATCTCAGATGCTCAGGGGCAGGCAGTAGAGTGAGGCAATTTTGCCTCCCATGTAGCTCACCACTTCTTCTCTCTGCAGTTTTGACATTGAGAATGGCTTTTCTACAAGCCGAAGTCCCCTGGACCCTCCAGCCAACCCAGGTCTGGGGCTCATGCTACAGGGAGGCGCCCCACACAGCCAGCGCCGGGAGTCCTTCCTCTACCGCTCGGACAGCGACTATGACCTCTCACCCATGGCCATGTCACGCAATTCTTCTGTTGCCAGCGACATGTAAGTGCAGTGGAGTGGGGTGGGTGGGGAGGGTGCAGGTTGGCTCCCTGTCTCTTTCTAGCTGGCCTCCAATCCCACCCCTAGACCTTTTTTCTGCATATGTTGGTTTCTTTTATAGCATTTATGTATTGATTTGATTTGACTTCTATCCCACCCTTTCCGCACAACGGGTGTAACAAACAGGCAACGTGTTTTTCTCAAAGGTCGTTAACATGGGGGAGCAAAGGGCAGCCACCATTTCATCCCAAGCCCAGGTTGAGCCTTAGACTCAAGCCCAATTTGTCTCAGAATTCAGCAGCGTCCCCCCCTGTTTGTGTCCTTGCTGGGCTGGTCACCAGTTTCCTGGGGTGGGACGAGGGAGTATAGCACTGCTGCTTGTGGCCAGGTAGCTGTGCTGCCCAGGGAGGCTCCATGTGCTCAGGGGATGTTTGCAGTCTGGTTTCTGGGAGGGATGAGGAAATTGTCAGCCTGGGATTAAAATACACTCAGAGCCTCTAGCTTTTGAGGAGCCAGGCAGACATTAAGAAGGAGCTCCAAGTAGCAGGGAGGTTAGGAGGGAGGGAGCCCAGAGCCAAGGGGGGCTGACAAGGGGGCACAGAACTGGCCAGGGGCAGAGAGCAGACCTCGAAGGGAGGAATTGGCAACAGCAGGCAATGTCACATGTTCTTGGATTAGCCGGCCCATGTTGAGGCTTCCAGTTTTTGTTTTATGGCTGCTGCTCTAAGAGCGAGGAGGCAGGGAGGGAGTCTGCACAAGGTGCCGGCAAATTTAAAAGACCCCGTTCAGGCAACCATCAATAAGGAGATAATTTCTGCAGCATCTCCCTCTCTCATCTCATGCTGGGGACGGATCGTTACTTTCTTGAGAAAGTCAATCAGCAAGGAGGATCCCTGCTTGGTGCCTGTGTAGGCTACTGGGCTGGGATCTTGGAGACCCGGGTTCAAGTTCCCCGCTCTGCCATGAAAACTTTCCAGGGCCCAGTCACACTCATTCAGCCTGACATACCTCACAGGGTTGTTGTTAGATCCAGGTGGGTCGTCATGTTGGTCTGAAGCAGCAGAACAAAGTTTGAGTCCAGTGGCACCTTGAAGACCAAGAAAGCTGAATTCTGAGTATGAACTTTGTGTGCCCATGAAAGCTGATACCCAGAATTCAGCTCTGTTGATCTTAAAGGTGCCCCCCTGGACTCGAGGGCTGTTGTCGGTTGGTGATACAGACAAGGAAGGTGGATCTGCAGAACAGTCCCCGTGAAGCTGAGGGCCGATTCACCCACCACAGAGTTCTTGCGTCTCTGATGAGGCCAGTGGAAAGATGTGGTCTGGGGGTTCTGTGCTGGGAACGTAATTCCCAGGCGGGCCGGGGCTCAATTCCGACTGGGGCTGTGGCTCGCAGTGATAGGAGGCATCCTCCTTTTCTCCTGCTTTGTTTTCCTAGCCCGATAACAACGCCTAATGTGGAAACTTGCATGTAGCCATACATTCAGGGGCAAATAGAAACTCCCTGTTAACAGGTGAGGAAAACATTGGGAGGGGAGGTGTAAGCCCCCCCCCCCAGTCACGTGCATTCCTGGACATTAAGTTCTGAGTAGGGAACTCCAGGCACGTGTCTGATCGGCAGGGGTCACCTGTGGCGCCGATGGGGGGGGGCGTGTTTATAATGTATGAATTGGCCCTTAGAGCTGGCATCTTTGCATTGGTTGAAAGCGGCCCTGAGCAGGGGGTGCTTCCTGAATAGCAGTATGTTCTCTCCCTTGCTGTGAAGCCAAACCAGCTCCCAAGCAAGAGGACTGGGCCAGAAGAAGCCAAGCAGCTGAGCAGCCACTGCTAGAACCAGGGCCAGGCCCCCCCCCCCCCCCCCCCCCCGCTCGTCTGAGGCCTGTGGTTGGAGCGTACTCAGCATGTGGAACAAATCCAGCCTGGGACACTGTCTCTCATGTGCTTTTCTTCTTCCCTCGCAGGCATGGAGAAGACCTGATTGTCACCCCGTTTGCTCAGGTAAGGAGCCAGGATGTGGAGACCGGAGAGGCCGGCAAGTCTGTCTGCGTACCTGAGCCAGGATTCTTTGGAACCCCCCCCCCCCCCCTCCGCCTTTGTGTTCTCCTCTCGGAAGGCAAACTGGTTCTCAGCTGTTAAAAGTGGCACTCTTTTTTGCATAGGCTGATCTCAGTGGGTGGGTGGGTGGAGAATCAGACAGGGAAATGTTCTGCTGATTAGGAACAGGGCCTTCTCTGTGATAGCCCCAGTGTTGTTTGGTGTCCTCCCGCAGGAAGTGGCAGGTGCCATGCTTCCATGGCAGAGCAGCTTGCTTGGCACGTCAAAGGTTCCAGGTTCAGTCTCCTGTCACAGGTGTTGTGGAAAGCCTTTCTCTGCCAGAAGAGGCAGCTTCAAGGGTCTTGATGCGCATGCTCAGAACATAAGAGCATCAGAAGAGCCCTGCTGGAACAGAGCACTGGGAGTCCATCCAGTCCAGCACCATGTTTCATACAGTAGCCAACCAGTGGCCCTGGAGGACCAACATCAGGGCCTGGAGGCCAAGACAATCCCCTGATGTTGCCTCTTGGCACTGGGATTCAGAGGCTGGCTGCCTCTGAATGTGGAGGTTCTTTTTAGTCCCCATGGCTAGTCGCTGCTGATAGACCTCTCTTCCATAAATCTGTCCAATCCCCTTTTAAAGCTGTCTGTGCCTGTGGCCATCACTGAATCACCTGGCGTCCTCAGATATATATATTATACAGGGGTCATTTCCTGCAGAGTGCACAGGAGTGGAGCTCTGGCAGTAAAGAGCCCAGGGGCGGGCACATGCAACAAGCCCCACCCCCTGCTCCCAGCAGCCCTCAGTCAGAGCAAGAAGCAGCCAGGTAAGTTGCAGAGCCCCCCCCCCGGCCCCCCGGTCCAAAACAGTCAAGTGGCACCTTTAAGACCAAGTTTTATTCAGGCACAAGCTCTCCCTCCTCTTGATGTCAGGGGGTGTGGCATATGCGAATAAGTTATGCCAATGAGTTATGCTAATGAGCTCCTGCACCTCTTTTTCTATGAAATGACCCCTCTGTGTGTGTGTGTGTGTGTGTGTGTGTGTGTGTATATATATATATATATATATATATATATATATATTGGTAGTGTGGTTTGTTTTACCAGGCTGTATCTATGATAAGAAGCATAGGGCTGAATTCTCAAGAGGCAACTTCTTCCCCCCAACCAGGTCTTGGCCAGCCTACAGACTGTGCGCAGCAACTTTGCCATTCTGACCCACCTGCAGGAGCGCATCACCAGCCAGTGAGTGTGGGCCTGGGGAACGCCAGGGTGGGTCGGGAGCCCACCGGGGCAATGCTCACCCACCAGGGCATTCCAGTGTTAGTGCAGCAGCAAAACAATGTCTTTGGGCTCCCTCAGTCCCCCATTTTCGTGCTCATGCACGGAGACAGGTGGGCTGTGGGGAGAGCCTAGGTGGGGGTGGGGGTGGGTGCTGGATGCCTCTGAATGGGCTCGTAACTGCCCCTCTCCCTGTGTATCTTTCAGACGAGCGTCCAGCAATGTCATTCCCCCGCCCACATGCAAAAGCAGCCTCTCAGGTGAGTGTCTGTGCCTTTGGCGGGTGCCCCTGAGGAGTGCAACAGGCTTAACAAAAAACCTGTGGGATAGGGCAGTTGGGAGGAGGCTGCTCTTGAGGGATTCCAGGGGATTTGCCGAAGCCAGTTTTCCCCAGTGGTAAGATTCGACCGAGAGATGCAGAAAGAAGTTCTCCCCCCCCCTCCCGCAATGTGATATTTTGCGAACAAACAAACAAAAATGCTGTCTCTTGTCAGCAAGCCACGGAGGGATTTCTTTTAAAATCGTCAGAGCAGGAGAGAGATTTTTCCAGATCTGCCCTTGCGAAACCAGGTCATTTGGCAAACCTCAGCACCGCTCACCCTGCGGGGTGCCATGAACACAGGCAAGGAAGCTGGCTAGGGGGGCTGCCCACCCTGCACAGCCTGCCTTCAATCCAGGCCAGTCTTCTGCTGTTCGCCCCCCCCTCCACTCCTTTTCATGCCACCTCAGCGGAGGGTGGAACGTCTCCAATTGACGTCAGAGATTCCATTATTCAGAGCTCTCCCTCTCGGTGGCGGCGGCGGGCTCTCTGCTGAACGGCCCACCCTCTCTCTGCATTCTCCTGAAAATGGGCTGAGCCCTAACCCTGCACGGTGCCCCTGGCAGGCGAGGTGGAACCTGGGGTGCCTTGGGGATGGGTGGCCTCAGCAGAGGAAGCCGTGTGTCCTGCCAAGGCCTAGGCGGCCTCCGAAGGGGGTGCGGGTGTGTGTGGCAGAACCAAAAGGCCCTTCCTCCACCGTGGCCCGGGATGCCTGGGGTCTCCCAGTCTGTCCCCCCAGCCTCTCCCCTGAAACTTAAAGCGACTAATCCTTGCCAGTGGCCGTCATCCTCTCTTCCTCTGGCTGGTGTTGTCTCTGGGAAGCACCGCTGCTTATGGCAAGGCAGGTGGCTTCCCGGCTTCCAAGTCTTTTGCACCCCGATTGGGCTTCCTCAGACGGCTCCCTGCCACTGAAGTCCCTGCATCCCAGCCACATGGTTGGTCTCATGACAGCCCTAGGAGGTGGTCTCTGTGAAAGATTGAGGGGGGGGGGGCCCTGCCTCACCAAAGGCCGACCTGTTTGCGGCAGATGAGAGATTTGAACTGGGCGCCTGCTGGATCCCAGCCTAGTTTGCGGCAGATGAGAGTTTTGAACTGGGTGCCTACTGGATCCGAGCCTAGAATCATAGAATCACAGAGTTGGAAGGGGCCACCACACGCCCTCGCCCCCCCCCCCCCCCGCTCAGTGCAGGATCCTGTTCCTTTAGCTACCTGATTTCCTCTAATAAATCAACATCTGGAATTCCCAGCATGCCCACTGTGCTCTAGCGATCCCCCAACCTTAAAAGTGGTCTCCACATGCCAAACGGGCCCTTCTCTCCCCTTTCTACCTGATTCCCAGGTAGATTAATGCCTATCTCACTCCATCTTCACAACAGCCCTAGGAGGTAGGCCAAGCCAAGAAGAACCTCTCTCCACCTGCTGCAGCAGCCCCTTAAATGGCAGGGCTTCACCCGAGGATGGGAGAAAGTGGGTTTGGTGGGAGATCTGCTCTTTCTGGCAGAACAGCTTGTGCACGAGACCCATTTTTGGAGCAAACCCCTCTCTGGACCTTCTCTCCTGCCGACCCTGGCCTGGGCTTCCTGGAGGTCTGGGGGGGCTCCGGTGCTCAGCCCGAGTAGAGCACAGGCCTGATGCTGCTGACTGCTGACTGCTCCTCTCTGCAGAGGAGGCCTCCCAGAAACTGGCGGTGGAGACCCTGGAGGAGCTGGACTGGTGCCTGGACCAGCTGGAGACCTTGCAGACCCGGCACTCCGTCAGCGAGATGGCCTCCAATAAGGTATGCCAGCAGGTCTGGGCTTGGGTTCAAATATCCCTGTCAAGATCTGTCTCTCTCCCTTTCTCTCTCCCTCTCTCTCTCTCTCTCTCTCTCCCTAGTCTACCTTGCAGGGTTCTTGTGTGGCTCAAATGCGGGAGTTTCCTCTAAGCTGTGGAGTCTTGCGAGCAAAAATTCTACTTTGTGAGCTACTGGCATTAAAGTTGTGAGCGAGCAATTTGTCTGCTGCATAAATTAGTTTGCTCTGGAGCCCTCCTTCCTGAGCTAAGGCAAAAATGTGTGAGCCGGAGGCTTAAAAACTGTAAGCTAGCTCACACTAACTCAGCTTAGAGGGAACACTGGTGGGGAGATCTGTTGCAACTGCTCATAATACCTGGGAGGAGGAGGAGGAGGAAGAGGAGTGTGAAAAGCACCAAGATTCCACCTCTGTCCTGTTGAGGCTGCTTACTAGATTTTTATCCTGCCCCACCTGCTTAGAGCTCGGGGTGCTCTCCCTTTCCCCATGTATCTGCACAACAACCTTGTGAGGTAGGTCAGACTGAGAGTGAATGACTGGTCCAAGGTTACCCTGTGAGCTTCATGGTTGTGGGGATTTGGACCTGGGTCTCCCAGGACCGCCCTGTGAGGAGTGGAAGGCTCGCCTGCTTCGAGCTCTCTTTCAACCCTCCCGACAGTGAGCTGCCCCAAGAAAACATCCCAAGACAGCGGAGGCCCATCAGCGAAAGCCCCACGTGGAGTCGTCAAATACGCCAATGTGAAATTATTTCTTCATAGAGTTGAAGGCAGCGCTAGAGAGAGAGAGCTCCTGGTGTGCCGCGTAGACTGCCACGATTTTGCCTCGGGCAGGTGTTTAACCAAAGGGAAAGGTGGGGCACGGCCAGCATCAGTCACGAAGGAGGGGGGGGGGCTTTTCCTGCAGTGGGGAGGGGAGGTAGCACGTCGATCCACAGAAGAACGCACCAGACTGATTTGAAAAAACCACCGACCAGCCTTTGGACTCAAACGCTTGCGCCCTGGTTTGGGAACATTTTTTTGGGTCCGTCAGGGTTAAAGCCAGGCTGCTTCCCTGAGGTTTAGCTGGCCAATCAGTGGGCAGGGCTGGCTCCTGCCCCTGTGGAAATGGCTTCTGATTGGGTAGCTACAGAAAGGAGAGGAGAAGAGCCTGATGCCGGCATGAGCATCTGCGATGCAGGGGGGGACCCCCAGCTGCCCCCTCCCCACCTCCTTTCCCGGTTCTGAGCTTTGCTGCGCGGAGCACCTGGACGGCCTCCTTCGTGGCCTCCTTGGAGAGGACGGGCAACTCTGTTCCTGGGCACATCTGGCATTGCGATGCCTGACGCCAGCCCCTTGCACTCTGCGTGCCAGGGCCACATCATCAAGGTAAGTGGGGGGGATGCCCCCCTCGGACTTGTGGCACCCCAAGGGGGCAAGCAGGGGATGCCCCCTGCCGGCAAGGGTTTGGTTGCAGGGCGATCTTATTAAAAGCAAGGTAGTAGCACCGGACGGAGACCACACCTCTTTGACTGTTTGCTAGTTTTTGCCCAAGGGCCCAGGCTGGGGATTTGGAGTGCACTTGGCAAAAGGTTTTTGCTTCAGTGAAAACTTTTCCAAAGGGCCCACTGAGGCTTGGCCAGAGCCATCCAATGAGATTTATGAGTGAGGAGAGGTTAGCCTGTGAGCCCCTCCTCTCTAAGGCCAGGCGGGGCTGCAAAATAACCCCTTTCTTATGGCTGAGCAAAGTTCACCAAACCCCTTCTCAAACTGACGGTAAGAAAAACCACCACCACCCCACACACACACTGGAGCAGGACAGGGGATTTTTATCCATTTATTTATTAGCTGGGGGACAAAAAGATACTTCTAGGAGAGGGCAAAGGGCTAAGCCTAGTTAACAAAACAGTAGTTGGGGCTGAACACCATGTTCATTTCCAGATTTCCTCTTTTTTAAGTGTAGCATCCAGTTCAGGATGCCTGCCTCTTGAAAGCCTGGAGAATTTTTTGCACCACTAAGAATGGCACTGTCTCTGTCTCTCTCATTTGCTCTAATGCACCTTGTGCTTTTGTGCGTGTGTGGTGAGCATTCAGTGGAGTTGGGATGGGAAAGGGGATCAGTTGCAGTTTCTTGACAAACATCATCATCAGTATTCAATTTTTTTGGTATTTTTCATATATGCATACGTGTGTGTCTGCACCTGGAAGTCATGGTGACCTCTGGTGACCGAACCCTACGGGGGGCCTGGAGGGTATTTAGAAGGGTGTCTGAATGGAGCCTGCCCCCGCCTCCCAACTGCTGGCATTCCAAGGAGGTCTCCCATCCAAGTACTTGCCAAAGTTGACCCTGCTTAGCTTCTAAGATGTGATTGGGCTTGCCTGGGCTATCCAGGTCAGGGCAGTATTCAAATACTTTTATTCTGTTTTTTCCAAAGTGACTTATAAACACCCCCCCCCCCCCATGAACACAGAGGTAAAATCTTACTACACTAAGTG